>NC_056726.1:652643551-652943551 GCF_019279795.1 Protopterus annectens
TCAAAAATGCACACCAAATCACAATCACATAAAACACACATTTGACCAGACCCCTAACCTACCACAAGCAAACCGAAAATTTTCAACTTAATAAAAACAACCACCTCATCAAATTTGACCAAATGTTAAGTGACCCAGCCAAGGTCAACCAAATGTAGCATAATCACTAAAAATTATCTGCTATGCATTTTTCTATGATATGTAAAATGTAGATTGCTAAAATTCAGCAAATGCACATACTTGATTGTTCTTTTACTACTGATTTGCAATGTGCGATATACTAAGCCAAATCCTGGTTATTTTTAAGAGCATGTTTGGGGTAAAGGTGGTCTGTTTCTCTACAGGTCAGTATAAGAATTTTTATTAAGGCAGCCCAAATCACTTTTGGTATTTAGGGAAGGATCAACTATTCTCTTTTCTGTTCAGATTCAAGAAAAGCAATTGGCTACGTAATCATATATGGTCATGTGCCATTTATTTTTACCATTTCAGCTAAACCATATGGATTACAAAAAGACTGGCTAGTTGTACTTAAAGAGGTAGCAAATATCTTCACCAGGCAAACACTATAAGCATATTCTAGAAAACAAAAAGCCCTTAACACAAATGGATTCTGAAACCATCAAATGGGGCCCGATTCCAAAAGATTTGTTATCAGTTGAAGTGACCACTTACACTGATAGTAGGTCTTTTGGAATCTAGTCCTGGTGTAAGCCTGTTTATAGATAGTGACTTACTTTGGTTTAAAGCCTAAGACCTCAGTCTTCATCTCACCTCAATTGAGCATTTTGGAATCAGGGCAGATTTACACTGAGAGCAACTCCTTAGGAATCTGGCCCACAATCTACAAAAAATTCAGAAATGTCTAAAATACTTGCCTGGCCTCCCCTTACATGATGTTTTTTAAATTTTACTAAGTTTAGTAAAATGCAAAATAATATCATAGAAGCTGACTGCAAGAAAAAGATACAGATGACAAAACAGCCCACCTTACTGGTCAAGAGAGGAAAAATATGGAATCAGTGGATTTTTTATTCCTTTTCTGCTACACTCATACAGCTGTATAACACATATCCCAAATTTGTATTCAGGTCATACAGAAGCTTCTTTTCTGGGTTATATCATAACAAGGTACAATCAGAATTCACATTAGAAGTTTTATTCTTCACACTAAGTCTTCTTCTGGATTGCAAATAGGGCGAGTTTATGTACCAAAGGATCTAAAGTATATACTGTGTACAACAAATGATTCATTTGATCATATGTGCCATTTACCTGCCGAGGAGAAAAGCTACCAATATGTTATTTATCACAATGCTCTTCTGCTAGCCTTCTGTCATAGTAGCAGTGATTTGTTCCTATAGCACAAATGGCAATACAAAAAGTACTGATTACAGCAATTTTCTTTGTTCAGCTACTTTATTTTTCGGTTACATACTGTTACTGTATAATTCACTTCAGACATCTCTCCCTGCCATGAAGTGTTTATTATACCTCTCAACTGTACAGATTTTTTGCAGAATGTCCAGATTTTTTCCTCAGATTTTTGGTCTGTTTTTCATAAAATTGTGTTTTTCTGGCAAATTAGTGGAAATCATTAAAGACTGAAGTTAGAAAATAATGACAGACATTTAAGTTTTAGACTTCATGCCCTTCAGAAAATTCATTATGCAAAACCTATCAACTTTCTAAGTTTTTAAGAGCAGTATTTAAAAGTTGTCCCTATTTTTGGGCATTTGCCCCACTTTTATGACTTTGTCTAGATTTCTTGCTCTAAGAGGTTGAGAAGTATGATTCTGATGTTTGTGTATGCAGAACATGAAACTGTACTGTGTTTTGAAGTTAGATATTTTGTTAAGAAAAGGTGTTGCACAGCTAAGTGTGGATTGCTTCGAGTAAGACATCTGGCCCTGGACTCATTCAAGTACAACTAATTTTCTGAGTCTGTCAATCTCTGACTCTGATCCAACTGCTAGATAAATTTAATAAAATAAGTATTAAAAGGCAGAATTACCATCCAAGATTTATTTTGTGGCATAAAGCAGTTCACAGTTCTAGACAGCTAACATTCAAGGATACAATTAACTCATATACCTCCTTTATGACAATTAGAACAAAAAAAACAGTAGGAGAGACTGGTTGTCAATTCTTTACTGGATACCCCAAAATACCTAATTTTTAATACAAAAAGACAAATTCAAGGATTAATGTGAAATACACGTCAGAATTAGTTACAGCTGAAAAGCCATACAATTTCACTTTAAACAAGGGAACACATATCTGCATATATAACCAGGTCACTGTTATTCAGTCATAGCAAATTAATGCATGAGGTAGACTTACACTGAAGAAAATAACTATACTGGCTGTCACAGAACAATGGTTTTGTTGGCTTCAAATAGTCCACCAAGCTAAAACTGGTTGGTTGCTTATTAAAACTGAGAAGAGGCAAAAGTCTGCTTATTAAATATATTGAAGGTACTATTTAAATACAGTGTTTGCATCAGCAGTGAATACTCTGCACATATACAACAATGTTAGGAAGGTGTCTAATAACACACACTGTAAAATAAAACAAGTGGATTAAGCAGTTCAGGAAGTGCTTATATTTTTGCAGCTAAACAGCTTCAGAGAAAAAGTGCGTCAGTGTGGTCAGGAAAGAACACGCAGTACAATGGAAAGGTGACTATTAGTAGCGGATAACCAAGTGACTAATGTTCCCAAGTAACCTAACTTCAAGAGCAAAGCTTGAGAGGTATTTAACACACAGTAACCATTTCTCTTGGAATAACTGACAATAAAAAGTATTCTTTATTCGATAAAGTTTAGGTAACAGTTATATTCTTAACATATTAGTAAATCTTCAAGGAAATTCTCCTTGATAAGCCTTTGGTTGAGTAACAAAAAACACAAGAGAGTGCATCTCGAAGATTGCTCTTCTCCTTAAAACTTCTTTTTGCAGGGTGGCATCCCCCCTAACTTTTATATACCAACTCCAAGATAGTCATGCCTCAGAGAAAAGGGAATATTCTGAGAAATGGCATCTTGGACTTGTTATATGCATGCCTGATCTTTTTTGTCCAATCAGTCTCCATACTTAGGGACTCACTCTAGCCGGGTCTCGACATTTCAAATGATTACAGTTTAGATAGTTTTAGTCATGTTCTGCCCTTGGTTAGATATAGTGTCATCTGAAAGATGCTTGGAAAGAATGTACTAGGAACTGTACACAGTTGTGTGCGTCTGTCACAGAGTGTGATAGGGGAGGTCTGTGCATGACTGTGGTTTGGCAGGACCTTTGCGATGGATAAGCCACTCAACTAGGAATATGCGTAACTGTGAATTGCAAAATGGTGCAGTGGTACAACCTAGCACACTGATGAAAGGCGAATTATACTGCTGCACCATTTCCTATGAATCCCAACCATAAAGTCCAGATAGAATCCTCCCTTTCTAATGTAGCCCATATTCTCTAACTGTAGCTCAGAAAACAATACTTAGTAAACAAATGTACCAATGTGCAGATATCTGCCATAAAAACATTTCTGAAGCAAGCACTGGAGGTAGCCACTTTTTGGTAGAGTGAGCTTTGACTGAAGCATTTAGCTAATAGCATAAAAAAGTGCAGTTGACAATCTATTTGGAAACTGCTACTATAAATGCATGCTCTTCCCCTTCTCTGTTGCAGAAGAGATTGTAACAAAAGGAGATACTGCCAGCCCAGCTATCTGGAGCTTTGTAAATAATTGTATGTCATTTGTGAATATTAATATGATTTATATACAAGTGTGACAGAAGATGCTACCAGCACAGCTATCTGAAATTTTGTAAATAATCATATGTCATTCATGAATATCAACATGATACATATGCTTGTTGTTACAAATGCATTAGAACTGTATGTTGTCTGTATATCAACCTGCTGGTACTGAAGTGAGTGTTGAAAGGGTTTGTAAAGTACTGAGCTTAAAGATGTATCCACAGTGTACCCTATTGGAAAATAATAGAAATGTGTATAAACTATTGTAACTGTGTAAAAGGATATATTTTAACAGTGGGAACTGGCACATAGAAGTTAACTTGCAAAACTTCAGAAAAATAGCTGAAATTAAATTATTTTATAACTGCGCCATTTCAGGTCCTAAGAAGAAGAGGGGTGTTTCATAGGGATAAAGATGCAGCATGTCTTTTAAGTAGTTGACTGGTAAACTTTTTTGTTAACCATGCAGGACCAGCAGACACAAGTGCCCCTTTTCATAAGGGGACCAAGAACACTGCCTTTCAGAGTCGCACAGTATGCAACTGGAGCCTGAGAAAACTACACATGAAGCTGGTAGCAGCTCATAGCCTCAGTCCTTTGTACTAAACTAACTCAGCGTTGGACCACAATTCTGCCCTACACAAGGCCATGATGAGCAGATGTAGCTGACACATTAACACCCACATCTGGCATAAAAACCTTGCTCATTTCGTGGTAATTTCTGAAATAAGTTTATGATTACCCACAAGCTATCTATTCTAAGAAACTGAAAAGAGGCAAAGGTCTGCCAAGTAGAAGGCTTCCTAGCAGCTTCCATAATCTCAGACACCTCTGCCAGCAAACCTGAATGAATAAAGAAATCTACATCAAAAGCCAGGCCCTAAGGAGAATTCAGTTGTTGGCACAACTGTTAAAGACCACATACACATCTTATCCTTTGGAAACAGAGTTTCTAACAATGCAAGTGACAGGATTAAAACTCTGTCTTTACAGCCTGTAAGGTGCAATAAGAATCAATTTTGGGCTTTCTTGAACTCTCAAATCACTGGGAATTGTAAAAACTAGCAAAGAAATGCCAAATGTCATAGGAAAGAGGAGAAGTTCACTGCTATTTCCCCTTGCCCTGATGCACTGAGCACAGGATGAGAAGGATCACAAACTCTTGGAAGGCAACCGGGTTGATACTTGGAGTGTCCCACTTTCAAAAGACTGGGATAAGGCAAGGCTTTTGAATCTGCAGCTCCAGGAAAGGACTGGAAAGTGTTTCAGACCATTTGCCAGATCCTTTACTTCCCTGAGGAAAGTTAGCTGCTGAGAAGGCAGTGCTCCTTTCTATAGTCCACCAAGAGATCAGCATCACATCCCTGTGAAGGAAGGTACAACCTTGTGACCACTTGCTTATTTAGCCACATGGTTGCCTGACCAAATGAGAACAGGCCTCAGATGCAGCCTCAACTCCAACAGCTTTAGTGCCAGAAGGCCTGATCTTGGCTCCAAATGGTTGATGTGGACCCACGCTTTAGGAGAGAGAACATTCCTTTCATATGTGTGCTGCTAGATTCTATGTGAGCTCTCTAACTTGCACATAGTGCATCTTTTATTAACATTTGTGACAGATTTATTTGCAGAAAAGACCCAACAAAAGGGTGCTGGTGAACTTCAACTATTTCAGAGCCTCGTGACAAGGTTCAGACACCAGAAACCCCATAAGTATGTGGTAGCCCAAAATTCACATCTCGCACTGCACTACACCACTCAAATTCTCAGGTGTGCAAATGAGCATGTGGTGGCTCTAAAGCCAATGACACATCACCATCCAATGTAACACCTACGTCAGGTGTAATCAAGATGATCATGGTGTCAGATGTCCTGTAAAGTGCATCATAGTCTGAGCTTGGACTCTGTGCTTTGTTTTCAAGAAGTCAGACAAGGCCATGACACAGACAGTCCCCATCAAGGGAAGGAATGACCAGTACTAACAGCGTATAGGTCTATGCCAGTAAAACCTAGGCTCTGAACAGGACTCAAAGATGAATGCCTTCAATTTACATTTGCCCCTAGAGACAATAACCAATGAAGAACCCCACATCACAGCCGCTGCTGAGGAGACCTTTGATAAGACTATCTTAAACCAGTCATTCAGGAAAGGGAAAACATAATAGCCTTATTCAGTAAGGCTTTGATCATTTGGTCACTACAGTTAGCACTGTGATGAAGACTATGGGTGCTGAGGAAAGCTCAAATGGCAACACTTTGTGCTGAAATTGATGCCCAGCCCAGGGGAACTGAAAAAATTTCTTACATGGATCTCAAATGCTGCCATGTCAAAAACATGTCAAGTCAATAGTCATCACCTAAGCACTGTGTGGGATCAACAGCAAAAACTGGATTTAACAGATGTGCTGTTTGAAGTCTATGAGATCCAGAATGGGATCCAAATCATAATCATTTCAGGAACCAGAAAATAAAACATGGTAAACCATGACCCCTTCCAAAAACAGTTTAGCCTCTAACTCCTTTGAGTTGTAAAGTTTGGGCTACTTCAAGAGTTTTGCTGAAATGGACTAATATGGTAGCAGAGATCTTTTTGAGGGAAGATCTATAAAGTCCATAATCTAGTCAAGAAAGACTATATCTAGAACCCACTGGTTTTCAGTGGTAGATTCTTCAAGCCACAATAAAAAAATCTGAAAACTGTTCCTTCTTTATTGGCAGTGCCAGAGCAGATTACAGCATTATGGCTTGGAGGGCCAACATCTTGTGTGACTTAGCAATAAAGGGGCAAGCCTACCTTGTACAGTAAGGAAGCAAAAGCTCAGAAGATAAAGAAGTGGAGGTAGTACCAGGAGGATCATAAATATCCTCCACAAAGGCTTTGAGCTCTTCAGTAGGTCATCATCATCCAATAAATGAGCAGGCTAGCCAAACAACACCTTCCCAAAGAAAATGACATTCGGGAATGCCTGGCAAAAGTACACATTTGAACCTGCAGCCATAAAAAGAGCACCTTCACAATCAAAAGTACAGAAGTAAACATGGTAGCCCACTGCAGATGCCACAGAAAGTCTCAAAAAATCTTTCTTGTACCAACACTCCTGGAGGTCACTGATATTATTTTTACACCTTTATTAAATTATCACTTAAGACATGGGCAAACATACATCAAAAAAAAAATTAACATTATTTCCATTTATATACATAATAAATCACATATCTTTTCTTTCTAACTGTAATCAGTCTAACATTACATAAGCTGCTGAATTCCCGTCTACCCTTAAACTTCACTTCTCCTTCTAAACATTATCCTGCATGTATTGGTCCCACCATTTCCATATATTTGTATGTAATTTGCTCCTTCTCTTTTCTAAACACCTCTTCTTACAGTTCTATTATCTCTTTTATAATATCCAGTACTTCAAGTACAGTTGGTTTAGACCTGGATTTCCATTTTCTAGTAATTGCTCTTTTTAGCAGTCCACAGAATTAAACTTAATACAGCCTTACTATGTCTAGGCAATACACATCCTGTGTCCTGACCTGACCAGACATCTGCTCACCCAATATTTCTGACAGAGCACTGTAAAGAGAATTTTTAAAATCTGCCAACTCATTACACTGTCAAAATATATATTTTCCCAGTTACCTCTTTCTTTCCCATCACAGTGTCAACATTTGCTGTCTACATGAGAAAATATCTTTGATGTCTGCTTGGGGTATAAAAACATCTATGCAAAGAATTCCAAGAAAAAAATCCTAAACCTTCTGGCCTTTGTTACATATTTGGGAGACATATATATGTCCTCCCATTATTCTCTTGTAAAATGCTTTTACAGCAGCTTCTGTTCTAGATTCAACTAAAGTAAAAACCTGCTCTGGTTAGAATTTTTAAGATTCCCCATCCATTTCTCTTTATCTATACTCCTGATATCAATCTCTGTTAGGGAAGGCAGTCTCTAGCTTGCAGTTCAAATGTCTTTTTGGCCCAATCCCACTCTATTACCTTTCCCTCTCTAGTTATTTGCTCCCAATACCTTGGTTCCTTTTCCAGTTTTCTCCAGTAAATTCCTGCCCTATCTTGCCTATTTGTGTAATCCACCTTGTAATAATCCCTACTGGCAAAATCTCATTTCATCATTCTTGTGTTGGATTAGTTCTTAGAATATTTTCTGCTACGTATTAATATAATAGTGTTTATGATTATTTTCTTTAAGGATCGTCATCCAAAATTCCACTGTTTTTCTTGAACCTCCCTCCTCCTTCATCAATCCCTTTCCATGTTAAATTATAACCTTCTGCTTATGTATATGAGCCTTAACTGCATACATCTAAATATCTCTTAAAATCAGGTAATCCTAAACCACCTTGTTCTATTAGGAGAATCAGCGTATCCTACTTAACCTCTGTCCTCTTCCCCTCTGAGATAAATTCCTTCAACGGTTTATTATTGTCCACAACTTCCCCTCTGGTTGATAAAAAATATGCCTGACCTGTATATAAAACTAAAGGGACTGAAAACATTTTCACTGCTTCTATCTTACTATCAAAATCCATAAACAAGAACTTAACCAAAGATAATACAAAAACTGAGAAACTTTAAGTCTCTTCCCACATATGGTTAGCTGCCATAACAGTCTTTTTTAATCCATAATCCTAAATACATCTTCGGATCGTGTCCCTGTAAATATGGATATTGCTGAACCACTTTGTGTGTGGGTACACAAGTTATGGCTATAGCCTCTGTTTTAGCTCAATTAATTTTATATCCTAAAAAGATTTAAAACTGACTCAAAATGTGTGAGGTCCTTTTGTGGATTTACAAGGTACAAAATAATACTCTGCTTTATATTTAGAGTCATTGGCAGGGAAAATAATGGCCTCATAAATGCAAGGATATAATTGGAATAGTAATAAAGAAAAGTTGATTTTATTTGCAAAGGGGAAAGAGGATACCCCTCTGCCTGGCTCCTCTGTTCAAAACACAACTTACCAGAGAGGAACCCTCCCATTTTAATTCTAGTCTCTGACAGCCTTCATATATCCTCCTCATTAGCATTATTACTGTATCAGGGAATGCAAATGCTTGCATTGTCCTATTCATAAAACCCTTACTTCCTCTGTTGAATGTTTTCTCTACATCAAGACCCACGAACACCAGTGGTTATTTACTTATATCCTGCTTCCCTCTGGATCATCACTGCTCTATTAATGTTGTCAAATGTTTGCCTCCCTTCAACAAAACCGCACTGATCCATATCAATTTTGACAACACATTTGCTATTCATTTAGCTACTACAAACAAACACTTTATAATCATGGTTAAACATTGGAATGAGGATATATGAAGCTGGGTTTCATGGTTCTTTACCATCTTTAGGGTAATACAGGTACCACAGTTTTCTTCCAAGATGTTGGCATTTCCCCTCCTTTTAAAATACTGTTAAACAAAATCTTCCAGATCTTTATCACCTTTACACTCAACTTCCACAGGAATACCACTTTATCTTGGAGAATTTTCTGAAGAGGATTATTCATCACCACTTAACTGTTAGTTGTTGTTGAGCCTCATCTACCTCTAAACCGTGTCACAATTAAGTCTTCCGTAAATATTTCCATTTGTGCTATTTCCACATTTCTCTGCTTTATACAAATTTCCATAAAATTTCTGAACCATCTGTAATATCTCTACAGGATCTCTGCTTATTTTTCTTGTTATAGGCTAAGTTTGGTGACAACCCCTTCAGCTTTCCACTGCCCAAGTCATTCTGCTAAAAGATTTTGTGCTCTGGAGTGATCAAAAAATAGTTGCTTAACATCATTCTTTCATCCATATACTCCCTTATTTTCTCTTTAGCACTGCATTTGTGTCTCTTCTGTGAAATTCCCCTTATTCTACAATATGTTAACCTTTGTCAGAACCTCTAAATAATCCCTATTGCTTCTTAACCAACTCTCTTTCCCTTTTATTTCTACCCTATTTTTAAACTCATTATCATTTTATCCAGTTCACCAGCTATAACTTATGAAGGTATTTGTATCTTCCCTAGTAACAACCAAATAATTTCCAATACCCATTCACTAAAGTCCTCTCTTTTTAACAGTTAGGTGGTAAAGTGCCAGTGTCTCATTTTACTTCATTACCCTGCATTTGTACTTTGGCTTTTATCTGTACATGACCTGAAATAGTTACTGGATGCATGTTGAAGCTTTCAGTTAAATACACATATTCCTGTGAAATATAATTTCTATCTAGTCTAGTCTGGTTATTGTACCTTGAGGAATAATATGTAAATTCTGTCAGAGTTCCCACTACTGAATTTACATCTTCCATATCAAATATTTTCATAAATGTCTTCAAGAATTTACCATCTTTTGGTACATTTTCCCTTCTAGGTCCCCTGATACATCCTTACTATTGCAAACGAAGTTCCACAGCCCACACACAACTAATGTTCCCTGCTGAAAGGAGATTTCTTCCCAAAAAAATCTTAAGCTCAATAATATCAGTTTTTGGTGGAATATAAATACATGTCAGCGTAATCCCCCTCCCTTGCCAACAGCTCCTTACTACCAGAAATCCACCATTGTTGTATTTGTTTTTCTCTCTATCACTATTGGAACTCTACTAGCAATTAGTATAACTACCCCACTTTTCTTTGCCCTTGCTATTCTGCTGAATATTTATCCTAAAAGCTTCTGTCAATTTCCATGCTCATTTCTTTCCAACTGTATCTCCTACAGCATTACTATTTGCCCTCTGTTTCTTAATATAATTCAATACTCCTCCCTTATTGTCTATATCTGCAAGACCATTTATGTTCCATGATGATATGGAGATACGGATATCGTAGCCACTATGATAAAAATCTATTCTTCCCAAATATTATACCTGTTATTTTTTAATCTATTTCCACCTTTTGTTCTATATGCACACAATAATGTTCAGCAATTTTATCTTTTATACAGTTGTTTTTCATCTCCAGTTTGCAAGACTTTGTTTTAATGAAAAATCTCAAACAAAAAACTAGATACATTTTCAGAGTACCTTCATACCCTACTAACACAATACAAACACAGTCAAAACTATGTACATCCTGAAAAATAAAGTTTAACCCTCCAGAGAGGAATAATTGTCCCAAATCAATAGCTGTGCCCACATGTACTACATAACCTAAAATTACGGTTACCCACGTGCATACTATAGCCTGTAGCCCTGCTTACTTAGATTGCTGTCTCTTATTTCTATTCTCCTCCCAGATGTGAAAAAACAGCTTGCATGCTTTCAGAAAATATTAACTTTTAGCTCTAAGAAAAAACGCACTGGCCATTTTTAAATAAAACTAAATTCTACAGTGTTTTATTAAGTGCATTACATAAGTAAAGCTGTTAGAGAGGTTGCCATCTCTTATTCACTTCCCATAACTTCAACTCTCATTTTACAGTGAGCTGTTTGCCACTGCACCTTTAAATTTTGCTTTTCCCTCAGCAAAGAATGCTTGGAACGGTCAGATTAATAGCTTGCCTTGCTGACAGCTTTTATTCATATAAAAGTAGTCAGGAATGAATCTTTGTCAATTTCACTCAGAATTGATTGTACAACTACCTCCAGCTGCAGACATCTTGTATTCCACTGAACATTTGGTAATGGGAAAAAAATATCCTTGCAGAGCATTTTTCATGGCTTTTATCATTTTGTCTTTTTAAGCTTATTTACTTACAAAACAAGTTGTTTATAGCTAAACCAATGTCATTAAGGCATTCACCCTTTTAAAATTAAGAGAAAATATCTTAATTCTGCACAAAATAAATCAGTGCACTTTTACTCTCCACCACCACCACCATCACCCCAACAGCTCAAGATCACAGCATATTAATGTTAAACCTGCTTTTGCCTAGCCTTTCTTCTCTTGTTATACTGCAAAGCATACAATTCTTGCAACTACAAAACTACTTGTTTACTTACATATCTAGCACATATACTCAATGAAAAGACTCCCCAACATTTACAACATCCCAGACTACAAACTACACAAAACTGCTTTACTAAATACAAAATGCAGTTTATATGATGAAAGGTTTTATACAAATACAAAGAAAAAATGTCTTATGTACAGTGTAAATTTTCCTCTCTTAGTGCCATTTGAAACATTAATGTTATAAAGAGGATTACATGCTTTATAGTCCACCCACAAGTTTAACAAAGTCAAAAAGACCAGTATTTGTCTGCCACAATTTCAATCAAATAAAAAATTCACAAAATATTGATTTTTTTGTAGTCTTCCATTTATTCACTAATTTCAATGTTGCTGGTCTTCTTCCTGGTCATGTGCACCTCCATCTCCCAACACCAGACCCTGGTTCAAGTCAAAGGTATTCCTGGTTCTTCTAGTAAACTCCTGTGCTTTTTTCTTTCTCTCAAGCACTTTCCTTTGAAACACTGGAAAACATTTACTGGCAAAGTCTCTCTATGAGCTGTATTGCCAGAATAATGAGAAGCTGTCTCAGTTATTGAATACATGTTTTTTTAATTTCCTTTTTATCCTGTTCTGCATAAAAATATATATGCCTTTGATTCTCCAAGAAAAATAGTCCAAAAACAGCTGGATACAACTTGAATTTCACACCTGCTTCTTGATATTCCCCAATTACTGGGATACATTTGCTTCTCTTCTGCCTGGTGTACAGTGAATAATCATGTCTTACAAATACTCTACGGTCTCCAACTTCTAATACCTTTCTCTTTCTGCCACAGTTTTGTCTGTGTCAACTCTTTCTGCTGGTATGGCTGCATCTTTACTAATATAGGTCTTAGCTGCTTTCTCATGGCCAGGTTTGGTGCATACACTCCATGTTCCCTTTCGTTTAACAAATCCTGCTGTGGAATGCCAGTCAAGTTGCTTATTTGTGCTTTCATAAAATCAATAGAGCCTGTTTCTTTCAGTTTCTCTTGTACAGCAGAAAATGTCAGGTTGCCTCTGTGTACTCGGTCTTCTATCATTTTTTGAAACAGCTCTTCTTGAGAAATCTCACACTCCTTAGCCATCCTTTTCATGTCAACCTCTGATTTTTGCAGTTTTATCAGTACTTCTGACTGTGGTGGTGGTGCTGCGTAGCGTTGTCGCCTCATAGCAAGATGTTGTCCCGTTCGATTCTCAGCTAGAGCGTCTTCTGTGTGGAGGCATACGTGAATGGGGTGTGCCTTCGTTGAAGGTTGTGCATCAGGGCTGGTAACCCGGTACGTAAAAATCCACTACCAATCATTAGCGGACTGGAGTTCCGCTGCGGCGACCCCTAACCGGGAAAAGCCGAAAGACACAAACAAACAAATCAGTACTTCTGACTAGCTAGTTACAGCTGTTTCTATCTTTCCCCAGCCTTTTGTTATTTGAGTTGATATAATCCTTCAGTGTTGTATTTATTTTAATCACCTCTGAGTACATTTCATTTTTCCTCCAAATTACTGGATGCCATCTCTTGTACCAAAGCTGAAGTTTGAATTGCTTTTTGATGAACAGCTCCAGGATTCTTCCCAGTCAGTGTTCTCTCTTTACCTTTTCTGGTTGAGTTTCTTTCAGGTTCTCTAAAGTTCTTCTTTGGCATCCAGACAGTATGCATACTAGCCAGTAACTGGATTTTACTCAAGCTGACACTATTACTGGTGGTCATTTCTCAGTTTTTTTTTTTCATACTGTAAGAGCTGAAACAAAGCTGCTGACCAGTGTGCAGCAGCCATCTTGGATGCTCCTGGACATCCTTGATCTTATCCAATGTCCATCTCACTTGAGGTAGAACACCTGAGACCCTGTACAGCACAAGAATACACTTTTCTTCATCGAACTTGTCCAAAGCTTTAGACTCCTGGTCAGCTGGCAAGGTAGTAGCACGTCCCTTCAGTACTGAAAAGCTAACAGACGAGTCAGCATAAGGATGCTTGGCTGTGCCCTACACACTTAAATGACTGCTTGTAAAGGGTATTTACCATCTTGAGTGCAGATGAATGACAGCCACAGTGCTTCCAAGTCACTTCAATAGCATTCTAAATGAAAGGCCTCCTCTGGGTTCTTTCTAAGGAATTCTTGGCGGTAGTGGTGCTGGTGGTGGGGAGGATGAGTCTTGGGCCCAGTCCAGGCTGGAAATGCTTACAGGCTTATGCTGAACAAAGAGATTGCCATCTTTTCATGAGGTGGACAGAGTAGGGTTCATTATCATTTCTTGTAGCATCTGGAATATGAGGGAATACCAATGAGAATAAACTTGCATACGGCATTTCATGAAAAAAAGTTATCTGACTGGATGCTGGGATACTGGAACTAGTACTTGATCATGTGCTAGCTTAAAATGGAGTATTGTGGGGACAAGCAAAAACTGGGCCCGGTGTGGGCTTCAGCTTAAATTCCTTAATGTTCTGATCCCACACCCAAGAGTCAAGATCCCAGCAGGTATCAAACATCTGTTTAGTGTCCAGGCCCTGACATAAAAGACCTGGTATAGAATAGAATCCAAATATCTGGTGCAGTGTGAATAACAGAAGACCAGGAACCAAATGGGAAACTCACCAATCAAGCCTGTATACAAACTCCGTTTATTGCAGTAAAAACACACCAAGATTAAGCACTTTCATCTTTCACATAGAAGACTTCATCAGAAAAAAGCACACTAATTCAAGAACCATTTTTATACCAGTACATGTTGCATAATCATCTATACCTGGTGGAAAATTAGCTGCTAGTCTGAGTTGCCAAACCAGCTCTTTTTTACTTAATACATTTTTCCAGTCAAACCTCCTCAAATCTATGTCCACAGTATCCAGAACACCAAATTTAAAACCTTTAAAACCAGAACAAGTGAGGGAATGCCTATATAATGCAATTGTATCCTTCTTGTTTTTAACATCATATACATTGCTCATAGAGTCTGCTTTTCAACTCCCTCTCGGTTTTCCCAACATAGAATCCTTTGCACATATCACATAGAGCAAGGTACACCACTCTGGTGGTAAAACAATTTCCTTTCTTGAATATAACCTTAGATGCCCATCTTATTAACTAGGTGGGTTTGAGGTGCTTTGAAAATATTAGTACATTGGGAGCACCTCCCACAAGGTGTTGTACCACAACCACATTCTATCGGTAAATTTAACTTGTTTTCCATAAAATATTTAATATTCATGCCCACCTTGCTGATAAAAACTGGTTTATTTTTTAATATGTTTTTCCACTTCATATGATATAGGAGTGTATTGCACTATACATGCATGCTCATAAATCTTTGTTTCACCAGGATCTGTGGGGGGCTATATTAGTTAATGGGTGGTTTCCTAACAGGCATACCTCTCAACTGTACCGAATTTCTCGGCTTTTCCCAATTTTGAGGTCCAATTTAATGGGGTGCCACGATTCCAGAGTGGCACCCCTTAATTTCCGATTTTTCTGGCTTCATTTTTTTATTTTTTATTTTTCGTATTTTTTTTAAACTGACGTCATCATGCGGAGGCGTGTTCAGTGACGTCAGATACATAAGCAGCCCGTCAGCCTGTTTGATTATAGATTTCAGGCTTCAGCTGAGAGGAGGCATGCCGCTAAAGTCAGTAGCACTGTAATACACTACACGCACACAGTAAACAATCATTCATCACAGCAAGTTAACACACCCCTGCAGGCAGGCCACGTAACGTAAACCAAGTTCCTTCCAAGTTCCAACCTTGCTTGCACAGTTGCACATATTTATGATGATATTGAATTTAATAGATTTAAGTATTATTATACATAAAAATCACTTAAACCTTTCTACTCACTCACTCAGTGAGAAATCAGGAGAATTTATTCACGATCGACGAATGAATGATTCACTGTCGTGTCGGTTAACCAAACAGCAAGGCAGCAAGGCTGTTATCCCGTGGGCTGTTAGATTTTATTCTGGCAACATCCAACAGACAGTTGTTGGAGACTGGCCCTTGTTATATGCTTGCCTTGCATATGTGTTATATATAATAGTCCCTCGGACCCTCCCAACCCGAACCCCAATGAATGGTATTGGTACAATGAACCAGGAAAGTAGCAGTTTAACTTCTTTCTTTTTTACAAGCAATAACATTTCCTGCTCCCTGTTTTTCATCATGTCAACCCATTTGCTGTTTAAAAGTACATTAAGAAAAGGACATAAGGAACAGCAACAAACAAATTGATCAATGTGGCTAAATATCTGTTTAGCTGAAGGCGGTTAAAAAGTGCTTATTAAGTAAGTTAAAACGACTTTCAGATTTGCCGTTTATTGGATTCCACCGAGTGACCGATTAAGCATGCAACCTGCTGATGTCAAGTCACTTGGAAAGGCAGGCACACTGCTGTCCACTTGTATTTATAGAGACCCTCATCTTGCCAGAGTCCCAGACAGTAATATGCGACTATTCAAGCATTGTTTATGTGGTCCACACTCTCTCTGAACCTAACAGATTGCAGACAATGTGCAAGATGCGTGATTGAGTGAACAGTCCTACCCAGGCCCCACGTGCACTGCTGCTGCTGCTAAAATGTAAATAAAGTAAATTAAGTTACTACTTTATTTGCATTTGCAGCAGCAGCCCAGCAGCATTGCATGTGCTGTGACTTGTCAGAATCGTCAAACAATCACACCTCTCGCATGCTGCAACCTGCCTGTAGCCTATGGGATAAAGAGCGAGAGGTGGGCTGGCTTGGGAATAGATGAGACACAGAGACAGAGTCACAGATTGAACACAGAAGAGAAGAAAAGCTACTACGAATGAGAGAAGGCTGGGGCTGCTGGGCTATTTGATTGACAAGTGCAAGCACCAGTAGACTTATTTTAATTTGAAGCAGGTACATGGCGCGGGCCGGTGTAAGTTGTTCAACTTAAGTCAGAGACAGTCAGAGAGTGAGAGACTCAGACACACACAGACAGTTTTTTTTTTTATTTTAAAATATTTTTTTTTGTTCATTTTGCCTGGCTTGTTGTTGTGCTGCCAAGGCAAAAGTTCCTTACAACCAAGAGAAGTTCCAAATAGGCAGCAGCAGGAGTCAACACAGGACACAGAGCAGACAGCCAGTGTCTCTGCCTGGCAAACAAACAGTCAGACTCGGAGCGGTGCTGTGGTGAGAGAGAAAAGAGAATTAATTTATTTTTTTTCCTATCCTGACCTGGTCCAAGAATTAAGTCGATCATCATGAAAAAATGTATTTCTTCTTCTGCTGCAGCTGCTGCTTCTTCCCCTGCTGGCTCCTTCTGCACCTCCAGCACCAGCAGGTAATTAAAAAAAAGATAAGCATGAAATAAAAATGTTATTATTGGGTGTTTTTTTAACTTAAGTAATCATCATCATAATAACTAAATATGCCTAATATGTTTTATACCTCAACGGACTGATCTGAATTCTGTATTCCCCCATTATTGGCTTTGCCAAGGTTTTTTGTGCTAAATGGTTGAGAACTATGGTGAGAGGTGAGAACCAACTTCACTAAATGATAGCTATTTAAGTTTCAGTCTTCCTATCTTTTGGGAAACAAGCTGGTGTTTGGCATAGCGTTGGGCAGTTTTGTCATCACTGGTTCATGCATTTTGTTTTATTGCCTACTGAAAAAATGTTCAAGCAAACAATACATTTAAAATGTGCTCTGTCTAACAAGTGTGCTGTATTATACAAGGAATATAATTTAATAAAGTCAGGAAGGTGTATCAAAGAATGCATGTATGTTTCTTGTTTTGTGTGCAAGGGACCAATGATTTGAAAACAACTCAAAGGTAATCTTTATCCACCACTGGCCAGATGCATTTTCTTTGGATGTGGTGTAGGTTTCAATGCTATTTTAATGAATGTGAGTTTCAAAGGCAGAGAAGTTTTAATGCCAAGTCTATATTCATTGTGAGACAGTATTGCTTTGTTTCGCATATTTCTATTAGTGTTTGCGCATTGTGCTGCAAAGTGTAAAAATAAAATCCAAATAATCATTGTAGAAGTAAAGCAGCATGTATGCACACATTAGTGTTTATGGTAAATGGGGCGAAACATCCAGGTAATGGCATATTGGAATGGCTGCAGGGGGACTCTGGTGCCATATTTTGGTTGCCTGTTCTTCAGTTTGCATTTGAAAGTTGGTATCCCACAATTCCATTGGAGTGGGTGGGGTTACATAATTTATGCAAATTTTATGTTAAACAGCGTACAGATTTGTACCTATTTTTCATGGGCCTTGTCCAGATTTTTGATGTTTCTAGGTTGAGAGGTATGCTAACAGGGGCTTATATTTTTCCCCATCCAGTGTAAACCTCCTCAATAATTTGTTCCACCATCTGTTTGGGGTATCCCCTTTCTAAAAACAGATCTCTTAATGTGAAAAATTCCTGCCTCACATCACTCAATTCTGAAGTCATGCGTGCAATTCTTATAGCCTGTCCTTTGACTAACTCTTTTTCTGTGAAAGTGGATGGTTACTCGTATAATGAAGGTAAGAATTACAAAAAGTACTCTTACGAAATATATTAGATTTGAAACCTGTAGGTGTATGGGAAATTGCCGTGTCCAAGTAATGTATACCTCTAGTGTTGTAATTATAAGTAAATTCCAAAAATGAGGTAGTTTTCCCCAGGTGATTAATAAAGCCAGGGATATCTTCCACTTTTCTGTTCCACAAAATAAAGATGTCATCCAAAAATCTGCAATATAACTGGATGTTGCTCCAAAATTCTTTGTGGAATACATATCTTAATTCCCAGCCTAATAGTACTATATTTGCATATATAGGGGCGCAGGCAGCCCCCATGGCAACTCCTCTTGTTTGTTGGAAATACTGGCCCTCACAGAGTAAAAAATTATTCTCTAAGATAAGTGCCATCATTTCACACACCAGGTTTATGAGCATGGATGTACAGTGCAATACAATCCTATATCATATGAAGTGAAAAACATATTAAAAAAGAACTGGAGTATATTTAGGGTAAATAATGATGTGTTAACTGCAGTGGGAGATAAACCAGTTTTTATCAGCAAGGTGGGCATGAACATTAAACATCTTATGGAAAACAAGTTGAATTTACTGATAGAAGGTGGTTGTGGTACAACACCTTGTGGGAGGTGCTCCCAATACACTAATATTTTCAAAGCACCTCAAACCCACCTAGCTAGTAAGATGGCATCTGAGGTTATATTCAAGAAAGGAAATTGTTTTACCACCAGAGTGGTGTTCCTTCTTCTATGTGATATGTGCAATGGATTCTATGTTGGGAAAATGGAGAGGGCATTGAAAAGCAGAATCTATGAGCACATATATGATGTTAAAAACAAGAAAGATACAAGTGCATTATATAGGCATCCCCTCACTTGTTCTAATTTTAAAGGTTTTAAATTTGGTATTTTGGATAATGTGGACACAGATTTGGGGGGGTGTGTGACTGGAAGAATTTATTAAGTAAAAAGAGCTGGTTTGGCAACTCAGACTAACAGCTAATTTTCCACCAGGTATAAATGATGTCTTGACAATACTTCCAAGCCCTGAAACAAAACTCTATGAAACTAAGTATTTTAACATTTTTTATATGCATTACTGTGCCTGTGTTTTTAAACATATGCTGAAGGTATTTAATATATAACCGTGTTTTATTTGTAAAAAGCTAAGTTGACTTGAATATTAACATCCTGTGTATTTAATATTGCTCATGTGACCATTTTACATGTGACTTTTTTGACAATACCATTGGCTCAATGTTATCTTTTATGTAACATGTACTGGTACAAAAATGGTTCTTGAATTAGTGGGCTTTATTCTGATGAAGTCTTCTATGTGAAAGACATAAGCATTTAATCTTGGTGTGTTTTTATTGCAATAAACGGAGTTCATATACAGGCTTGTTTTGTGCGTATTCCATTTGGCTCCTGGTATAGAATAACCCAAAGATCTCTCATTACCATTGTTGGTTAGTTACATTAGATTCAAACTTGAGTATGGAACAGCAATATGAAACCTTATCAGAAAACAAGCATGATTAAACTAGAAACAATACAGCGGAACTACACCAAGAGCATCTATGGATGCAAATATTTAAATTATTATGAAAGAAAATATCTGAACAAGCACAGTGTCTCATATAGATATTTAAGAGATCTTATTCAGGTGTATAGGGCATTTAGAAACAAGTACCTCTGGGAATGTTTGGGGTTATCAAAAAGTAGCAGAGAATCATCAGACAACCTATGTAGAAGACTCCACTGGAATGAGAAGTGTACTAATTAGTTCCCTGATAGAGCAGGTGATGCATGGAAAAGACTACCAAATTACATTAAAAATATCTGAACTAGTGATTGCATTAAAAACAACCTGTACACTTATGGGAATAAATGTTTTTGTATATTAGCAGGCTAGAAGGGCATTAATGCCCATACTTGAAATATTCATATGTATGTATGTATGCATATGGGTAGATTTCCAAAGCTTACCATGTGTGGGAGGAGGAAGGATAAGGAACCATGAGCCCTTGTAGAATGGCCCACACAAAGCCTGATCTGTAACTTGAGATAGAATCCAGTTTTCAGTGCTTTGTAAAGGTATGAACTGAAGGCCAGGTTGCTGACTCTAATGCTTCAGATAAGGCTCTGAGGGAATATGCCTTAACTTTGCCTGGAATAGATTTACCATGGTAGGGGTAACAAAAACCAATAGCAGAGGACAACCAACAAGTAACAGTTTGCATAGAGACAGGCTGACCCTTTGTATCCACAGAATGAAATAAATGTCTGTTCAGCTTTCTTGAAGGTCTTATTTCTGTCAAATTTATATCTAAGCTGCCTGTGCACATCCCAAGTATGCAGAGTTCTCTCCCTTATCTTTAGGTTCTAGAAAGAAAACTGGGAGATTGATGGCTTGATGCAGGGTAAATTTAGAAACAGCTTTGGGCATGAAAGACAGATTAATGCATAAAGCAATCCTGTCCTTGGGGAAATCAGACAAAGCTGGCCCACCATGAGAATGTGCATCTCTGAGACTTGCCTTGCAGATGTCAGAGTAGTAAACAAATCACAATTCCAAGTGATGAACATCTCGAACGGCAGGTTCAAAAGGAGTTCAGGTGAATTTTTCAAGAACAAAGTTAAGATCCCAAGGAGGGTCTGAAGTGCAACTGCCCTTTCATACACTGTTTGACCACAAAAAGTAACAAAACAGGTGGATCAAGGGACTGGCAAGCTGAGATGGCTGCAAGACATACTTTGACAGATGCACAACATAAGCCATCATTAGGCAGGTCTCACAAATTTTTCAAAACCAGAGGAGTAAACACCATACCCCACCCTCTGTTATTGGTTAGGCACCATCTAGAAAACCTTTTCCACTTGTAAACATAAAATTTTCTACTTGCAGATTTTTCTTATCTCCTTCAAAATTATCTCATGGAACAACAGCCTACAAGGTATTAAGATAGAGCAATTGCTATTGTGCCAGCCTGGGTGATTCTAAGCTGATGTGTACCAGTCGTCCCTGACACTGTGTGAGCAGATCCAGTGTGAGGAAGCTTGTGGTAATTGAACTTGGACAATTCCATTAAAAGGGAGAACCGACACTGCCTGGGCCCAAAAGAAGGTCACCACAATGATCTTTGGTATTTTTTTCTGAATCTTCAAAAGTACCTTGGGTATCCGTGGAAAGTGTGGGAATGCATAAACAAACATCCTTGTCTAAGGGAACAAGAATGTATTTATCCTCAAACATGGCTGCAAGGATGTCCCAAACAGAATTTTTTCAACTGTCTGTTTTGAAAGGAGGTAAAGAGATCTGTTTGAAGTATTTCCCACATCTGACCAAATCCTGGAAGACCTCTGTCCAGCATTTCCACTCATGAGGGTAAGTCCAGGATCTGCTTAGTTTTGTCTGCTACTGTTTTGCTCTGATGGAATGTATGAGGCATGTATGAGGCCTGAAGTATCAAATAATGCTGGAAGGTTAGCTCCTATGCCATCACTGCCAACCGGAAAAGAGGGAATGCCCTTGTACGCCCCCCTTGCTTGTACAGCCACCACACGACTGTAGCTTTGTCAGTGACCACTAAAAGGGGATCTGGAGACCATAAGTGGTGATGAACTGTAGGCTCTGAATTACTGCTAACATTTCCTAGATATTTATGTGCTTTGTAGCATCCAAAGAACTGCACTCACCTTGCAGATGAAGTGTTTCCAGTTTTGAGGCCATTCCTTCCGATTCTAAGACAGCAATTTGTTTCTCCTATTGTACAGCCTAATAATGGCAGTTGTGCACCAGTCAAGTTTGTTTATCCTTGAAGATCTATCAGGTATGGCCGAGTCAATACAAATGTATAGGTTGCTTGTATAAAGCATTGGTGAATAACCCAGCATAGGTGTCTGTTTCATCAGTTCCGGGAGGGGCTATGAAGCTATTTATGCTTTCATGTAAAAGGCTGTAATTGGCCTTGGAGAAGTTTTTTAGTCTAGTTGTTGCTGGGGGGGGGGGGGGGGTCGTCTTGTGTTATAGTTACTTCAAGTGAGACTGATTTGCGGTCAGATCTCACCAGGGATGGCCACACACTGGGCCCCATGTTGGTAAGCACCAGATCCAGGATGTTTCAGCCCCTTGAGATGTGTCAACCAGCTGGTCCAGGGCATTACAGTCCACGAACCTTTGGGCAAGCGAGTTAAAACACTTGGTCTCCATAATAGCATTTTTTTGGGTACCAAAGAGATTATGAAGTAAAATCCTCTCTCTTTAACCAGTTTGCAATTTGTGAAGGAGTACTGGAGAGAACAGATGCGTTTGATCTGGAGGGTGTGACGAGATTCCCCTGAAGGGAGATGGATTTTCTGTTCATTGATAAGAGCATCTTTTCTGAATTATTCTCTGCACCATTTTTCAGACTATTTGTGGACAGGCTGCAGTGTTGGGCGAAATCTTGGGAGAAGGGGAAAGGGAAAGAGGGACAGAAGGAAGGGATGGGATGTCTTTAGTCTCAGCATAGGTCATTTTTTAGCAGGGGAATGATCTTTCTTGTGAAAGGAACCCTATTTGTTTAGTTTGGAAGCATTATCCTTCAATTTCCTCAAGATACCCTAAACTCTTTAGGCTGGCTTTTTTGTTTGTTCTGAACCTTGAAGCTGGATGCCTTGTTAGTAGAGAACCTGGAGTATGAAACATTTTAGATACCCCATGCATCAATTTACCCCTGTCACCCATTATATCAGAATTTGGGTAGCAGCAGGTCCAAACAAATTTAGAACTTAAAGAGAAGTATTCAAAATTTCATTGTTTAAGTCCTCAGAAAACGTATGGTTATGTAACCAAGCATACATTCTCAATACAACAGAAGCAGCATGATTCCTCTGTTAAGTTGTGTCTGAATAGAGGAAAAAGCAGGGCTGTCCTCTTTCCCTTTTGTCATTTGCTTTATATTTAGAGCCATTGGCAAAGAAAATAAGGACACAGAAATTCAAAGGTATAATTGGTATGGTATTCAAGAAAAGTTGGCTTTACTTGCAGGCAGTATTATTTTGTACCTGATAAAACATAAAAAGTCTTTCTGGGATATAAAATTAATGAATATAAAACAAAGGCTATAGCTATAAATTATGTACCCACACATGAACTGGTTCAGCAATACCCATATTTAAGGGTCATGACAAAATGAAGTATTTAGGAGTATGGGCTAAAATGATTCTGTTAATGGCAGCTAAGGATATGTGGAAAGAGACTAAACAAAAGATAATACAAAAACTGAGAAACTGGAAACTCTTGTTTATGGATCAGGACAGCAAGATACAAGCAGTAAAAATGTTTTTAAGTCAGTTTAGTTTTTATATACAGGTCAGGCATATTGTTATCGATCGGAGGAGAAATTGTGGGCAGTAACTAATAAAGAATTGAAAGATTTTATCTGGGAGGGGAAGAGGGCAATAGTCAACTGGGATAAGCTGATCCTTCCAACAGAATAACATGGTTTAGGATTACCTGATTTTAAAGGCTATTTTAGAGCTACACAATTAAGACTCATACATAATACATGGAAAAAGCTACAATTCAGAGTGGAAAGGGATGATGATGAAGTGTATGTGTGTGTGTGTGGGGGGGTGATTCAAGAAATAAGGATAGAATGGGATTTTGGATGCAGATCTTTAAGGAAAATAACAGCAGCCATACAAAACTTAAGTACAGGTGGAAAAACTTAGAAAATACAAAGATAAATATAAAGGAAAAGTGCAAAATAATGAAGTTATTGATGACCCAAAAAGGTTTTATAGAGACCTGGGAAATAAGGTAAAAGGAACTGAAAGACTGCCAACAAAAGAAGAAATAGATACATTCTGGAGAAGTATCTATGAAGATCTATGGAACATAAAGATGCTAAATGGATAGAAGTAAAAGAAAGAATAAGAAGTTTAAAGGTACAGGATAAGAAACGGGATGAAGTAACAGCTAGAGACATTGAAACAAAGTTAAGAAAAGCCTCTAATTGGAAAACCCCAGGCCCAGATGCAGCACCTACTTTCTGGTTAAAAGTATAACATCTTTGCACAAAGATTTAGCCATGAGTAAGTACTATTTATATGTGCACACAGAACAGACACCAACCTGGCTAGCAACAGGCAAAACAATGCTCCTACTTAAGAGTGAACCTGCAAGCTACCCTAAAAATTATAGACCAATAACTTGCCTTCCGATGACTTATAAACTATACACAGGAATTGATGCCGACAGAGTTTATAGTCATTTAGAAGAAAACTCAATTATGGCAGCAGAACAAAAGGGAAATAAAAAAGTCATATGGAACAAAGGATCATTTGTTGTTAAATAAAGTCATAGTGTAGAACTGTAAAAATGGGAGGAATCTAAGTATGGCATGGACAGACTACAAAAATGCATTTGATAGTATCCCTCATTCATGGATAAAAAGAGTGCTTAAAAATGTATAAGGTACACCCCACACTGATCGACTATATTACAGTGACTATGAAATGGTGGCATACCACTCTGCAATTAAGCCATGATAAAGGACAAATTCTTATCCCAGGGATAAAAATTCAAAGGGGGATAATTTCAGGGTGACTCTCTGTCACCGTTACTATTCTGCCTTGCTCTTAATCCATTAAGCTGTTTACTCAACAGCTTAGGCCATGGCTATAATCTGGCTCCAAGAAAACAACAAAGTGTAAAGACTTCTCATCTTCTCTTTGTCGATGATTTAAAACTGTATAGCTCATCAGATGAGGAAATGAAAGCACAACTGCAAACTGTCAAAACTTTTTCAGATGATATAAGAATGTCATTTGATCTTGATAAATGTGCAAAAGCAACCTTTAAAGCAGGAAAACATCAGTTTGGGACATGAACTTGAGCAAGAAGGAGTATATAAATATTTGGGAATTGATGAAGGATCAACAATAAAACATGAACAAATGCAAATAAAACTTAGTAAGGAATATGTCAGAAGACTTGAATTAATCCTGAAAACAGCACTGACATCTAGGAACAAAATCCAAGCTATAAACCAATTTGCTCCTCCTGCCCTAACTTACAGTTTTGGAATGATTGACTGGCCCCAAAACGTGTTGGATAGATTAGATGGGAAAACAAGAAGGATGCTTCATGCTCACCAAATGATTTATAAAAATCAGTGCATTCCAAGATTATATATACCGCATTTCAGGGATGGGCCTCTTTGAAATTGATTATATGTATAGATCTGCAGTCGTGGGACTCCACACATATGCTGACCTCACAAGACCCAAACATGGATTCAGGCACCTAGGCAGTGAGACATTTCCCTGTGGTACATTTGGCTGAGGACACGTGGTTGAAGTGACAGTCAGCTGCAGAGAAGTATGGGTTTTTGCAAACTCCATGTGGGCAAAGAGAAGCACACACTACTATACCCACAGCTTTAATAACCAAGTGCATGGAGGCAGAAAAAGTAACAAGTGTTGTTCTCACTGTACAGTACATGCTTATGTAACTAAAATATGTAGAAGTGTGCTACAGCATGGAGAAAATCCTGCATGCTACTGTAGTCACATTTATGCTCCAGTATACATTTTAGGTAATGTTCCTCGGACACTGTGAAGGGGATAGTGGTACACACACCAATTATAAAGGCACTGCCCATTGTACCTTGCATTCTTACTGCCACTGACATGCCCACTGGCCAGCCTGCTGCTGATGCCTGCCATACTGCCTGCTGTCTCATGTTTCCTTGGGGCCATGGACATTATTTTATCCCTGTGCATTTGGTTATTGAAGTTGTGGGCATGGCACCACATTCTTCTCTTTGCCCACAGGAAATTTGCAAACAGACACATTTCTCTGCAGCTGAATATCACTTCAGCCATGTGCCCCCAACCAAATGTCCCACAGGGAAAAGTCTTGCTGCCTAGGCACCTGAACCCAAACATGGATTCAGGCACCTAGGCAGTGAGACATTTCCCTGTGGTACATTTGGCTGAGGACACATGGTTGAAGTGACAGTCAGCTGCAGAGAAGTATGGCTTTTTGCAAACTCCATGTGGGCACAGAGAAGCACACAATACTATACCCACAGCTTTAATAACCAAGTGCATGGAGGCAGAAAAAGTAACAAGTGTTGTTCTCACTGTACAGTACATGCTTATGTAACTAAAATATGTAGAAGTGTGCTACAGCATGGAGAAAATCCTGCATGCTACTGTAGTCACATTTATGCTCCAGTATACATTTTAGGTAATGTTCCTCGGACACTGTGAAGGGGATAGTGGTACACACACCAATTATAAAGGCACTGCCCATTGTACCTTGCATTCTTACTGCCACTGACATGCTCACTGGCCAGCCTGCTGCTGATGCCTGCCATACTGCCTGCTGTCTCATGTTTCCTTGGGGCCATGGACATTATTTTATCCCTGTGCATTTGGTTATTGAAGTTGTGGGCATGGCACCACATTCTTCTCTTTGCCCACAGGAAATTTGCAAACAGACACATTTCTCTGCAGCTGAATATCACTTCAGCCATGTGCCCCCAACCAAATGTCCCACAGGGAAAAGTCTTGCTGCCTAGGCACCTGAACCCTAAATTACTAGCCTGAGTCAACCCCCCCCCCCCCACTGAGATTCTAACCACCTGTCAGCTTTATCCAGGCTCTCTTGTTACAGTTGGTAACTGAAGAAAAACGCAGCTGAGTCAGCTGAGAAAGGAGCAAGGGGTGCTGTAAGATTAAGAGTACACCTTGTAAGTCCTCATAGCCTTTTTAGAAACTGGTTCACTAGCAAAGGGGGTTTACATGCAGTTTTATAGATATCTTCTTAGACCTGTAACAGAGAAAGAACAGCTAAAACATTTGGAATCTCATCCACAATAAGATAAACTACACTAATCTTTGGCACAGCTCCAGATTGCTTCCAGTCAAACACATCTAAAAACCTAGTTAGAATATGTGGGAAAGGTGAACACCTTGCCTACGTTTTTGAAGCTGATCACCTTCCAAAAGTATCAGGTTGGATACACTCAAGAGTGTTCACTACTTCCTGCATCAAGTCTCCCCATCAAAATCTGTGGCCATAGACTAATCTCTAGAGAAGGTAGCCCACAGTCGTTCCAAAAAGGAGCACAGTCTCTTAGATTAGCTGACTGTAAAACACTCCTAGCTAAGGAAACCACATTAAACCTATATGTGGTAATAACCTGTCTGCAGTGTGGTGATGTTTCCGTTTCATCTTGCTGTGATCTATACTAGTAGACAAAATATCTGGGGACAGAGTATTACATCTGGAAAGGGGTCTTTTACCCTGGACTTGTCCTGCACCTGAACCAGACAGTGGAACAGATCCAAGGAATGTGTCTGACCCCCATACCATAGAGGGCTGCAGGCTCATACCAGAGGGTGATGGGGAAAAATTAAGTGTTTGGTGGGCTGGCTTAAGGCATCAATAGATTTATGCCGAGGCATGTTTTTGTTGATTTTTTTTCTTTTGAGGTGCAACTGGATTGGGGGGCAGCCATATCAGCATCCATCAAGTCAGGGGAAAAAAGCACCTGCAAGAATAATACACTGACACTATTAAGGGCTGACTAAGGGTAGGAATAATAGTTCTCTATGTTCTTATACAGCAAATAGGTCTAAACAGCGTAAAATATAAAGGAAACAGTTTAAAATCTGCTAAGTTTTGTTCTACAATGTGCACACTCTAGTAAACAGCAACACATACAGTCACATTACAAAGTAAAATTTACTTGTCCAAACAGTGCTAAAAAACAAAACAAAAAAATGGGCCTTAAAAATCAAACAGAGACCCTTTACAGCAGCATATGTATTTACTCAGAGATTCCCAAAGTCAAAAATTAAGAAATCTATACATGGAATAGACTTCCCATACATGTCGAGCAGAGCACCTCACTGGCCCTCTTCAAGAGAAATCTTGATGAGTGGATGGGAAATAGAAAATTTACCCCAGAGATCACTCCAGTGGCTTTACTCGACAGAGGCACTGGGAACCAAGATTGGGTGGCACAATGCCAGTGTAATCCTATGGGATAGGCTTGTAAAGGTTCCATGGCCATTAGCCTAGTACACACCTATGAACTTATGAACCTATGAAAATGCAAATAAAGTAATTCACTGTAAAATCCTGATATAATGATTAAAACAGCTGCAACAATGTTAAATCAGAAGTAAATATATAACAGAAAAAAGTGAAAAATCCAATGTTTTCTTGTCAGAACTTCAAAATCAAGTGGATAAACAACAGAAAATAGCAAATATATTACAATAAAAAATTAACACACATTTTCTTTTGAAGAGAAAGACATCAACAGTATATAATGATAAAGAGAAAGGCAAGTTCCCAAAGGAATAGTGGAGTCTGGAAGCTTTAATCCACTAATGCAGGCTGCTGAGTAGATTAAGACTGAACAAATGATTTCCTGTGACAGGGGGTTAGGTTTCCCTGATGGGAGGGCATTAGCTGCTCTCCTACCACAGGGAGTCAGAGGACGGAATTCTGAGTACTGGAACAAATGTACAGCACAATGAGAGCTGCTACCATTTTATTTCAAGAATTTCAGCCACATACCTTTGTCCAAGAAGCAATAAGTGAGTTAAGGTGACATGTACTAATTATATTAGTAGAACTACAGCATCAACTTCAGTCTGTGTGCACACATGTGCAAGTTGTAAAAAATGTTTATTTCTACAGCCATACATGCAGTCATGCAACAGTTAAAAAAGCATTTCCTTGAATTTTACATGCCTCTCCATATCAACATTTTGTGCTTCCTGTTTTTTAATGTAACTTGGGATGGCATAAGTGACATTCTGTCAATAAGTCTACCCTTTTGTTTATAGAAAGTCTGTTAATTTGCCCATTCTTTTCTTGCTGGGCGCACAGTATCTGCAACTAAAAGTGATTTGTCATTAATGAAGCTACTAAATTTATTTTAGGCAATGCCATAAGCTTTCCATACTTTAAACAAGCCAGGGACTAAGTGCATTAACATAATCAGATACTACTACCTTGGTCTTGGCGGGAATAAATCTTTTAAAATTTACCATTCGAAAAATTTAATTGACTTTAAAAACTAGTAACTAGAATGAAACTCTGAAGCTCTTGAATACTAAAAAATGACATGCATACCTCTCAACTGCCCATATTTTTGCCTCATATTTTTGGTCTATTCCTGATAAAATCTGTGTTTTTTTGGCCAATCATTGAGATATTCTGAGGACTGATGCCACTAAATGGTGGCTTACACTTGGGTTTCAGACTTGATATCCTTCAGAAAATGGATGTTAACACAAATCCTGTTATTCTAGCAAATTTCTAAGTTTATAAGAGCAATATTTACAAACTGCCCTATTTTTTAGGCCTTTGTCCCCCCATTTTATCAGGCTTTTTCCAGATTTCTTGCATTAAGAGGTTGAGCGGTATGATGACATGGCAAATTAAACTGAATGCCACTCGATTTTCTGGTATTAACAATCACATCTCAATTGCCAGTGAATTGAAGTGTAGAGCTGCTATATTGTAATTCAAACTTTGTTTAATTTTGTGCATCTATGATAAATTGTCTTATGTTTGCACAATTATTCTTACACGACACATATGATATACTTTATTTTATTTTACCATTTTCACTCTGCACTTCAACAGGATGGAATTTGTTTTTCCATTACTTAATTGGGTAGGAGGTGCTGAGGTTAATTCCTGCAAGGGAATTGGTCAAAGGGAGTTTTTAAAGGTCACAAGCAACCTGAAAGTTTTTTAACTATGAAAAAGTCCTTTGTAAGGGCGAAAGTGCTCAGTTCTTGTTTTGTGTATCAGTTTGTTTTAATAAATTGTTGGAGGTTTTCAGCTCTTCACGTTATTGTTTTTAATAAACTGAATTTGCTCTTCATCTCTATAGCAGTGAATATAACATCGGATTACATTTCCACATGATAAGCCGTGGTGGTGCAGCGGTAGGGTTGTTGCCTCACAGCAAGAGGTTCTTCTGTTCGATTCTCGGCTGGAGTGCCTTCTGTGTGGAGTCTGCATGTCCTCCCCGGGGTCGAGTTGTGTTCGAAAGACATGCGTGAATGGGCGTGCCTTCTTTGAAGGTTGGGCGGCGGGCTGGCAACTCGGCACCATAACAACCTACTGCCAGTCATTAGCGGACCAGAGTTCGGCTGTGGCGACCCCTAACCGGGAAAAAGCCAAAAAAGACAAAGACAAACATTACATTTCCACATGATAGAGAGCCACTTAAATCGAGTCACTAGAAATGTACATTTATTTATATTTCAACTATTATGTGAGAAATTGGAACAGCTTTAATTTCAGATAAAACCAAGGAATATTAAAAAAGAAATATCATGCAATAAAATTAAGAGGTGCTCAACTATCTGCTGTGGTTTTAAACCTAAAAGATTCACTCCACTTTCAAAACACCATTGGAATGAGCTGCAGCATATCTGATTATTAGACACAAAATTTGAGTGATAATCTTTCTGTGAAAAGACTTTCCTCTTTAGGTTTATCACTTGACTATCCTTTTTCAATTCAGTTATTTTTCTTGAAAGGCCTGAATGTCACACCCAGCATAGGGGAGAGGGGGCAGGTAGAAAGTTACTGAACTCCGTACCATTAATTAGCTTTGCATTAATGCAAACTATAGTGCTTTAAGCCATAATTACTTACAAAAATAATAATGAAGATATCAAAGAAACAGTGACAATAATACATGCACATAAAACTGAAAATGACTGACAATAATTCCTTACAACTTACAGTGAACACTACTGAAAGCTGTCTGCAACCAAACACCACCAGCAGGACTCTGGCCTTCCTGAAATTGACTATGTACTGAGGGTGCCATGGTAGGAAACTGTTCATCAATAGGTCAGACCCCTCCTCCCAGCAGAGATATTTGGTGCCTCTAAATATATCATCTATCAAATGTTCAGCACTGCCTATAAAAATCTTGTTGCACAACATTCCCTCCTAGGTAGCAAACAGAACATTACTTTTTTTGAGGATAGACACTTTCTCAACTTTACAACCATAATTTTAAACTAGTTCCTTACAGTCCCTTCTGCAAGCCTTTGCATAATAACATGTTGCACTTCCAAAGAGCAGAGTACAAGATATGAAATATTGCAGTCCTTTAAGGCACTATGCACACTCATTCAAGACGAGTAATCCATTCTCCTTTTCTGCAGTATGTCCAATGGGGATTGGCATTATGGTTAAGGTATTTACCCTTACAGATACAGAGTATAGGGTTTGGTTGGCAAATAGGTTAATTGGCTAGGCATAAAATGCTACACAAGGGCAGTTAGCCTAATATGAACAATATGCTATTTTTCTCATTTCTCTACAGCTTCCAAAAAGGTTTCCTGTAATAAGGAACATTTTCAGAGTATTGCCTGGCTGGTGTCATGACATTGTAAATATGTACCACTCCCCAAGAAAAATATATAGACACACAGAAGATGGAAATAAAATGGCATAGCATAACTAAATAACAACATTTCAGCTTCTCAGGCTGTCACAGTTACAGTGTCACAAAGTTACTAAATATAATCATTGACATTTATGTACTTTATTACAGTGAATCAGCCAACTGGATGGAAACGTAGTATGCCTAGTAATAGTTTGGAAGCGAAAACATATCTGACCCTGGATCAGTAATGATAAACACATAGTTACATTTAACGGCAGGTTGTTTATGACATTTCATAGAAGAATTTAATGGTTATTTAGTTATAAATGCAACAAGTACATTTCAACCTCAACCAGTATTTGAAAATATTTAGTTATTGCATTACTATAACAAGTATAATTTGTTAATGGCAGTTTCATCTTCTGCAATAACATGTTCTCTCATGTGTATATCATTTAAATTAAAAGCATCTGCTGCTTAGTATTTTGTGTCTCCTGTTGTGGTCTCTCCTTTTTATATACCATTTCTTAGGGTCTATATTAGAACATCGAAGTTTCAAAACTTCAAATGTTCTAATATCGACCCCTATTCAGCGAAAGCTGAAAATATCGAAGCAACAGAAAACTGAATTTTTTCCTAGGGAAAGAATTTGGTTGTCCGTTTCTGTTGCTTCGGTATTTTCAGCACTGTGGTGGAAACTTACAGGTCGGGTTCAGGTAAGTGTGCAATTGAGTGCGGGTTAGGTTAGTTAGGGTTAGGGTGTGGGTTAGGTATGTGTGCAATTGTGTGGACGTGAGGGTTAGGGCGGGTTAGGTGAGTCAGGGTTAGGGCGCAGGTTAGGTATGTGTGCGATTGTGTGGACATGAGGGTTAGGGCGGTTTAGGTGAGTTAGGGTTAGGGCGTGGGTCAGGTAAGTGCGACTGTGTGGACGTGAGGGTTAGGGCGAGGTAAGTGAGTTAGGGTTAGGGTGCGGGTGAGGCGAGTGTGCGATAGTGACTTGACTTAGGGTTAGGGTTTGGGTTAAAGTAAGTGGATAGTTAGTGGTGTGTGTATAGTTTAGTGTAGGGTTAGGTGTAGGTGTATGTGTGTGGATTGCTGTTTGTTTGGTGTGCTTGTGTTGTCTGCATGTGTTTTGGAACAGCAACATTTTTCCCTATGAAAATATTCGCTGTTCTGTATGTTTGATGTTTTCAGCTTTTGCTGAATATGGGTCGATATTAGAGCATTCGAATTTTTGAAACTTTGATGTTCTAATATAGACCCCATTTCTTACAAGTCCAGTAGTGTCAAGGGCAGATTTGGCCACATGCTTCCCAGAAGAAGGAAAGATCCCACCTCCTCCTGCTGAACTGGAGACCAGTGCACAGGCTCCACCTCTGTGGGCCTTCTGCTGCATGGCAGCCTTGTAAAGCCGGGGCCATAGGTTTCAGGATCTGATGCAGGCATTAGTTTACAGGGCAGTGAAGAGTTGCTCCTCCAGTAGGTAGAAGACTCTGTGAACTTAGCTTGGCTCTGTCCATCAAGCAACAGGAGGGCTGAACCTTACACCGTCAGGACCACTCCAACCAGGTACTCTGCCTCTGCATTCTTACTAAACAGATCTCTTTTTTATTAGTAAATTAAACATAAAACCAAGCCAGTTGTGTTATACTGACTGTTAAGAGTGAGATCAAAATTTGTACATGCTTTCAGTAGCTCTTCTGCTGTACTCAAGTCCTAATAAATCACAGAATTACTCAGATGACTGACATTATGAGGGTGAATATGCTGTCTGCTTTGCATTTTTGTTTAACTCTTAATTCAGAGTGGGGTTTGCTATTTTTTTAAAATAAAGATGACGACGGGATTTGCTAATTTCAGCTACCGTGCTACAAATATATAAACCTTTATTAGTTCCTTAACCATTATGTACTATCCATAGGAAAAAAAAAAACAAATGTTCAAAAACCTAGGACAAGTGCAAGGCATACAATTTTTTTCTTAAATATATTTTTTGCTAAGACTGCAGAACATCAAACCTCCCCATATCTTACAAAACCATACATTCTCCTATCCTGTGTATCCCACTATGAGGGGTGACAACTGTCTGAGGAAAGCCATCATATAGGCAACCTCAGATGTTGTTTGCTTCCCTACCAGCACCAAGGCAATGAACACTTTCTAGTATGGACGCTAACTTCTCCCCTGGGCAGGGGACATGCAACCATTGCCAACATGGGAACCAAAAATGTAGAGGGAATTGGAAATTTTCTGCTGCATCAGAGACACTGAAAGAAACAAACTGTATTAATTTTATGAATGCACAAATAAGCAACTTGACTGGTGTTCCACAGCAGGATTTGTTAATTGAAAGGGCACACTGAGTGTATGCTCCAAACCTGGCCATGAGAAAGCAGACAAGACCTATATTAGTAAGGATGCAATCATACCAGCAGAAAGAGATGATCTTACAAAAACTGTGGCAGAAGTGCAAAGTATTAAAAACTGAAGACAACATAAGGTTTGCACAAAATGATTATTCACTGCACACCAGGGCAGAAGAGAAGCAGATCCCAGCAATCAGGGATTGTCGAGAGGCAGGTGCGAGACTCAAGCTGATGTATCCAGCTGTCTTCAGAGTATTTTTCCTGAATAATCATACACATTTTAATGCAAAAAGGCTAAGGAGAAACTATTCAACAAAAAGCAAGCCAGCAAGCAGAAGGGGACCCTGCTTCTTATTCTTTTGACAGTAAAGTTCACAGAAAGACTTTTTTTCCAATGTTCCACAACAAATTTTGAAACAAGAAAAAAAAACACAGGAGTTGAATAAAAGAATCCAGAGCACCCTGGACATAAACCAGAGTCTGGTGCTGGGACATAGAGATGAACAGGAAGAAGTCCAACAACTCTGAAATTATTGAAAAATGGCAAACTATAAAGTATCAATCATATTTGGGAAATATGGCTTTGCAAAAAAAAAGTGATGAAAAAAGATTGGACTTTTTTGGCTTTGTTAAACTTGTGGGTGGAGTGTAAAGCATTTACCCCACTTTATCTCATTAATGTTTAGAATGACACTAAAAAGGGGAAGTAACTGTAAATAATTTCTGTACTTGTTAGTATTTACATAAAACATTACAGGACATAAACTGCATGCCATACATAGTAAAGCAGTGTTGTATACTGTGCATTCAGTGATATTTTAAATGTGGGGAGTCTTTTCAGAGTCTGTTTTGTGTGTTAAAATATATTAAAGTAAACAAGTACTTTTTTAGTTGTAAGAAATATAAACATTATAGTTTAACAACAGAAGAAAAGTTTGGCAAAATTGAACATTAATGTGCTATGATCTTGGGCTGCTGAGGTGGCGGTGGTGTGCAAGTGCACAGATTATATTACACACAGAATTAAGATATTTTCTCTTATTTTTACAGGGGTGAATGTTTAGATTAATGCCTTTGGTTTAAGCTATAAAGAAGTGTTTTTATAAGCAATTAGGCTTTAAAAATAACACAAAAAATATTAAAATTCATAAAATGTTGAGTTTATAATCTATTTTGAGTGAAATTTACAAGATTCGTTTGCCAAATAATTTTCCATGGTGACAAGGTGTCTGCAGATGCACAAAATTAAACTTAAGAGTTCTTAGCATTCTTTGCTAACAGAAATTTTCTTAGCATTCTTTGCTAACAGAAATGCAAAATTTAAAGCATAATGGCAAGCAGTTCAGTGAAAAATAAAGTTTGAAATTATATGAAGTGAATAACAGATTCCCTAGCAGACACAATATTTTAATGCATTTCATAAAACAGTGTACAATTTAGTTTTATTTAATGATAGCTGGTGCACTTTTTAAGGCTAAAAGTTAACATTTTCGGAAAGCATACAAACATTTTTTTTTCACATCTGGGATTGGAATAGAGATGAGAAGAGAACACACATTAATAAGTGCAAGTGGGAACACAGGCTGTAGCAAGGGTAATCTTAATTTTAGGTTATATAATGCCTTTAGGGCAATTGTTCCTATCTGGAGTGTTAAATTTAATGATTTGAATATGTACATAGCGTTGTGTGTTTGTTCTAACTTAAAACTGGACATGGGTGTTTTGAAAAAGTATTTAGTTATTTTTTTGTTTTGAGCGTTTTCATTAAAACAAAAAAGTCTTGAAAATGTGACATTTTTCAAATGGAAGTAAGAAACAAATGTACAAAAAATCAGTAGCTTTATATCAAAATGGTTATGCTACTCTATCTTTGAACCCAAATGGTTTTACAGGTATAGACAGAAAGGGAAGACTATTTAACTATATTAAGAAATGCAGAGTGCAAATAGCTATGCTGCTGAAGACACATTTAGAAAGAAATGAGCATGTGCACTTGACAAAGAAAGGACTTCAGGATGGATATTCAGCAGAATATCAATGGCAAAGGAAAAGGGAAATAATTGTACTAATTGCTAGATGGGCTCCAACAGTGATAAAAGAGGGGAAAAAAGTCAATAATGGTAGATTTGTGGTAGTAAGGGGCTACTGGGAAGGAAGGAGGATTAAACTAGCATGTATTTATACCTCCACCAAAAACTCCTATTCCAGTGCTTAAGAAATTTTTGGGAGAAATATTCAGCTTTCAGCAAGGAATATTGCTTATTGGTGGGGGACTGGAACTTGATTTACAATAGTGAGGATGCATCAATTCTCTGAAGAAATTTATGAAAATATTTGGTATGAAAGATGCAAATTCAGTGGTAGGAACTCTTTTACATATTACTCCCCAAAGTACAATAAATGGGCTAGACTACATATGCATTTAAATGAAAGCTTCACCGCACATCCAATAACTATTTCAATCATGCACCAATAAAAATATGATAAACATGCAGGGTAATGAAATAAAAATGAGATACTGGCACTTTATCACCTACCTGTTAAAGAGGAATTTAAAGAGTTATTAGGGAAGATAGTAATATCTTCAGAAATTATAACTAGTGTGTGGGCTAAAATGAAAATGGAGCTTTACGGCAGAAATAAATAAATGAGAGAGAGATGTTTTAAGAAATAGGAATTACTTAGAGGAGCTGACACAGGTTAAAGTACTGCAGAGTATGGGGAATCCCACAGAACATATAGAGTAAATGCAAACTGCTAGAGAAAAAATAAGGCTGTATCTGGATAATATGCATGAGTTTAGAAAGACTGCTATTAAACAACTATTTTATAAGACCTCCTGAGCACAAAAGCTTTTATCACAGCTTAGAGAGCAGAAAGTAGGAAGGGTTGTTGCCAAACATTGGCAGTCTTTAACAAGAAAAATAACCAGCGATCCAGTTGAAGTTTTAGAGACCGTTCCAAAATGTTATGAAAATTTGTATAAAGCAGAAAAAATGGGGAAATCAGTAAAGAGCACAAATGGAAATATTTACGGAAGACAGTTATGCCAAGGCTAGAGGTGAATGGGGCTCAACTTACAGTTATGATATGGGGTAGAAATAATTGTGATGTATAATCAATCTTTAGGAAAGTATCCAAGAATAAATGGTATTCCTGTGGAAGTTTGAAAAGTTAAGAGGAAAGAAAATTATAAAGATATGGAAGATTTTAACAGCATTTTAAAAGGAGAAGAAGCACCGACATCTTGGAAGACAGTTGTGGTGGTTGTAATATCCAAGGACAGTAAAGACACTACAGACCCATTTAAATTAGGATTATAACGTAATTATGTCTATACTAGCTAAAAAAATAGCAAAGGTGTTGCCAAAATTGGGATCAGTGGGGTTTTTGGGGAAGGGAGGGGCAAATAACCAACAACATTAAAAGAACAATGATCGAAAGGGAAGCAAAATCTTAGAAAATGTCACTGTTGGTTAAGGGAAGCAGAATCTTAGAAAATGTCACTGTTGTTTATGGGTCTTGATGCAGAGAATGCATTTGACAAAGTAAGATGAGATTTTTATGAGTAGGGCAATGGAAGTATTTGCATTCCCTAATATAAAAATAGGGTTAATTAGGAGGAGATATGAAGAATTAAAGTGGGAGTGTTCCTCTCTGATAAGCTGTGTTTGAACAGAAGAACCAAGCAGAGGTGTACTCTTTCCCCTTTGGTAGTTGCATTATATTTAGAGTCACTGAGAAAGAAAATAAAGGACACAGAAATGCAAGGGAGATAAATGGCATGGTACTCAAGACAAGATGGGCTTTGTTTGCAGATGACATTGTTTTATGCCTGATAAATCCAGTAAAGGACATCTCAGTGACATGGAACATTTTGCAAGTTTCAAGTCTTTTTGGGATATAAAATTAATGAGGATAAGACAAAAGCTATAGGTTCAAATTATGTACCCACACAAGAATTGGTTAAGCAATATCTATATTAAATGGGGACACAATACGATAAAGCATCTAGGAATATGCAGTTAAAAATTACAGCAGCTAAGGATATATGGGAAAAGACTAAAAAAATACAAACAGGGAGAAACTGGAAACTCTTGTTTATGGACATGGATAGTAGGATACAAGGAGGGAAACTGTTTTTAGTCCCTTTAATTTTGTATACAGATCAGGCATATTTTTATCAACCTGAGAAGTTGTGGTTAATAATAAGAGTTGCAGGAATTCATTTGAGAGGGTAAGAGGGCAAGAATTAAGTGGGATACGATGATCCTTCCAGCAGAACACGGTGACTTAGGATTATGATTTGAATAGATATGTTAGGGCTACACAATTAAGGCTCATTATACAAAAACAAAAGCAGAAGGTTATAATTCACACTGGAAATGGATGATGATGATGATGATGAAGCAGTGGGAAGTTCAAGAAATAAAGTAGGATTTTGGATGCAGATTCTTAAGAACCACCACCATACAGATTTTGTTACGCTATGGATTTAATATTAAGTGTTCTAAGAACTAAACCAATACAAAAAAAGGAAAATCTGCAAACGGATCACTGCAGGTAGGGGTACAGAAAATAGCCAAGAGGGGGATGGAATCTACTGGAAAAAGTCAAACAAACCAAGGTATTGGCGTCAAATAATTGGAGAGGGAAAGGTAACAAGAGTGGGATAAGGCAAACAAGACATTTGGACTGCAGACTAGAGACTGCCTTCCTTACCAGGGATTGAAATCAGAGCACAGACAAAGAGAAAGGGGCTGGGGAATCTTAAGTGAAAGACCTACTCTGGTGGTGTTTTTGGTTGCATCTACAATAGAAGCTGCTGTAAACAAAGGATAACTAGTACGGCATATAAAATATTGCATGGCATCTATAAGAATTAATCAGAGGAGGTTAGAAAAGATTGGGAAGAGAGACTGAAAAATCAATTTACAAGAAAACAATGGGAGGACATATGCATGGTTCCCAAGTATGCAACAAAGTCCAGAAGGTTTACAGTTTTTGTTTGGAAATGTTTGCATAGGTATTTTATACTCTAAGCAGACTTCATAGATTTTCCTCAAGTAGACAGCAAAGGTTGGAGATTTGATGGGGATGAAAGAGGTAACAGGGAACATATGTTTTAGGAGTGCACCAAGTTTGTAGACTTTAAAAATTTACTACAGAGTATTTTATCAGAAATATTGGGTGAGTGAGTAAATGGCTGTAACTAAAGCTAAGATTTTTTTGAGCTAAGACACTGGATCTGAATCGCCTATACATAGTAAGGCCTTATTAAGTTTAATTCTGTCAGTTGACAAATAGCAATTACTAGAAAATGTAAATCAAAGTCTAAACAAACTGTATTTGAGATATGAATATCATAAAAGAGATAAAAGAACTGGAAGAAGAATCTTTAGAAAAGGGAAGGAGCACATTACATTGAAATAAATGGAAATCATGGGAACAATACATGCAGAATAATGTTCAGGAAGAGGAGGAGTGAGGTTTAATGAAAAGCAGGAATTCAGCAATTTATGTAATGTTGGACTGATGAGAATTATTAAAATAGAAATTATATGTGAAGTACAATGCATGTGAATGGAAAAAATGTTAATACAGTTTGTTTTCTTTTCTGTTAAAGTATGCTTGCCTATTTCTTAAAATGATGATTTAATAAAGGCGTTTAAAAAACAGCAGATCAGCTAACACTTACGTTGCAGTGGTTTGGTGCATTTCTGGTTTCTTGGCATTCTTACAGGTGACTACTTTCAGGAGTACTTCATTGTGCACAGAGAAGGAACCGAATTTCCTGTACTACGCACTGACAACCGTAAGGATATGCATCTTTGGCAAACAGGTCTTTAAATTAGCAACAATGCTCTTTCCTGCCATAAACTGGGCATACAACAAAAATAAACATTTTAATTCTAAACAGGCAAAGATTAATATGAATCAAAAATAAAATTACCTATAATTTATTCAAAATTAATCACACTTGTATTAACCAAAAATATGCCCATGCACAAGTAGGATAACCAAAGTTATTAAGGTTTAAATACTTATGTAACTTTGCAACATTCTGTTATAATGGAAAGACTATTATACAGTACGATACCAAGCCGTACATGATTAACATTTTTAATTCATTCCTCATTCCTATTTTGATGGTCTTTTTTTAACATCGTTATTAACATCACACATAGCACACTAATGAGTACATGGATTAAGAAAGATAAGCAATCTGATACAGTACAGTATTTATGCAAAAGAAAAATCCAAACTAATCAGTACAAAAAGCAGCTCCAAAGACATTTGAAGAGAAATACAAGCAAAGGCTCCCAGGCATGCAGAATTTCACTGTACAAAAAATAAGAAAACAAAGGGGAAAGTAGAAAAGAGGATTAGTAATGGAGAATTTAGACAAATAGAAGCTAAAGTTATAGACTACCGGCAAAGTGAAGGATTTAGTGTAGAAAACTCAACTCTGGTAATGTCACGGCATGATGAAACAGTGAGTCCCCAGATTAAGGAGAAACAGGTGGAATGGGAAGAATCTGATTGCTTGCCACATGATGATGCTCTGGAGCCTTCAGTAGGAAACCAGTACAAATGTGTAAATGGAGTTGTACAGTAAGGGAATGAGCAGGAAACAGTGTCAACTCCTGATGTAGTCGATGTTGTGGAGTGATGGGCCAATGAGTCTCCATATGAAGGAGCAATGGATGACACAGGATGTAACTGAAGAGGATATATCACAGGAAGATGTTATTGAACTTCCTGCAGAAAGCCCACAGGAAATTGAGAGCAAAGAAGCTTGGAAAAAAATTATCTAAGGGAAGAGTTGCTTGATTCAAAAGAGATGGATACACACATTTAGATGGATGAAATAAATAGATTATAGAAAGTAAATAAGACCCACAATGTTAGAAGTCTGATAAAACAAACACAGTAATCAAGACTATTAACAGAAATTCATGAGTGAGTACTTGTTCAATATCTGTAGTAGACGAGTCCTCCCCTGAGGTACTACTACAGTCTGTTTTTGATCTCTTTAAAATGGATCTAGGTCTTTTCTTCCTATGTTTCCCAACACTGGGCTGCCCATCAGAAAACTTAACAGCTTTTTGGGGCCAAATGGTTTACCCCTATCATAATATGCCAAGTCCTTTTGACATTTCTGTAGTTTCTTAGTTTTTAGTGTTTTCTCCAAGGATAATAAATCCTGAGAAAGTTTGGTTAAGCACAATTTATACTGGGCCTGTCCATCAAATAATTTAACATCCTCACATATCTGTTTGATGTCATTAGTATTTATTTCTATAGTCTGTTCATAATAGGAAGAAAGAATATTAACAAAGGACATAGACACCTGTTGCCGAGCAGATGCCCATTCTTCCATCAATATATCATCAGGAACACTAACAAAAGGCTGTGTTCTAATTCTTAACCCCCTGGGTGTGATGTTTTTTGCTTGGTATGCCCTAAATAATTTTAAGTGCCACACATTGGTCCTAAGTGATGACATACTTTTAGTAAGCTTCCCAAATAAGTCCCTACAAATATCGTCCGGGCCCCTCACATTATTACCCTTATTTTCACTTTGATCCGTAAGGCCAAAGATATGTAAATCATCTTTATCCAATGAGAGTCCCTGCAAAATGGTAACCAATTCCATTGTCCTCCCAAATTAGCACTAAACAACATATGATGGAAACTGGAGATTTAACTTGGACAATAAACACTTTATATTAAGCCCTTCACACCTCCAGGATGGGACATACTTATAACAAAGGTGTATACCTATAATAAATTCTGATGTCAAAAACTTGGTATCACAATATTACTATGCACAAATACTTTCTTAATCAAACTTCACAGATTAATTCCAGCTACCCATGTTATACTACATAGGTATAAATTATACCAGCAGACAGTGCATAAGTACATTTGTCCACTAGACCAAACATATTAATTAATAAATCTAATCAGCTCCAGCAAACATTAAAGCTGTAGAACAAGTGGCAAATGAAATCCTGTTCAAATATGAACAACAATATCAAAAATATTTTTATAAAATTATGGTTTTCCAGTGTGCAAAAAAATCAGAACATTATACAGGATTAAGAAGTATTCCTAGAATCTTATCATGACCTGAAATTCAAAAAATGAAACAAACAGGCAAGTAAATATGCCCAAAAACACATCAAAACATCAAGTTCAGGTTAAACCCTTAATAATATGAATTTACACAAGGACATAAACTCTTTGTCATGACAATTTGTATTATGGCATCTTCAGTTTAAATATAGTTAGAAAAACACATGCATTGAATCTATAGGGTAGATGAAAAGGATTCAGTTATAACCTTCAAACAAATCACAATGAAGGTCATCTATTATATTTATAACCATAATCCAGAAGCCAATTACTGGAACTGGCAATAAACATTCTGTCGTCATCAGTTCCAACTGCCCAAAGGATGAAAAAAATCGAAAGACAAGCTTCCGATAAAAAAATAATTGCAGTTGGGCAAATAAACAGTCATATACCATTAATCCAAAGGCCAAATGCTGGAACTGGCAATAAATGCTCCAACGTCGTCAGTTATAACGATCCAAATTGGCTTCCAATATGGTCGGTGATGTAATAAATCTGATATCATGAGCATGTCCCAAAATGAGCACCCCCAGCCCTGAAAACAAACAAGCAATGACGATCAAAAAACGGCGCCCAAAAGGCCTAACACTAGAACTGGCAATAAACGCACCCACGTCGTCAGTTCTAGTAGCCCAAAGAATAGTAAAGGCTAAACTTCCAAATCGTTATTATAGTTAGATAAATGGCTGGAATGTTCACAAACTGACAATAAAAGCTCTAACATCGCCAGTTCAAAGGTATAATATACAAAAATGTCCCAAAGCACTCCCAGCCCAAATTATGTTCTGGAAACAAGTGAAAAAATCATATACCATGGGTTAAGCTAACTTTCATTTTGATGTTCTTATGACTCTCAAAACCGAGAGCAAAAAAGGTCTTCCTTGTTATAACGGCCAGCTGCCTCAGTGATCGAACCAAGTCTGATGATAACATAAAGTTGTTGATAGTCCGCACTACTAGAGACCTAAATAATCACAGCATACCTCCATAAATAGCAAGAAAAACGCTCTTCAGCTAATTGTTTATACAGGACAGTCATTTTCTTGAGAGGATCATCCCCTCATCAATGACGCCCAAAACGTCAAATGCTGGAACCGGCAATAAATGCTCCCATGTCATCAGTTCCAACAGCACAAACAATAATAAACCAACAGCTAGGCTTCCAAGGCGTAATGATAAATAAATAAATTATTTGAATGTTCTCCAAAATAGCGCCTTTAATCTTGGAAATACCTAGGAACAGACAATAAACACCCTCACGTCACCAGTTCAAAAGGATGAAATGCGTCCCAAAGGGGTTCAGGCACCTAGGTGGTGCGACACCCCCCTGTGAGACAGCTAGATGTGGAGACATGGCAGGTTGGCAGTTTAGCTGCAGTAACAAATTCCTGCAGACAATTCCCTGTGAGAATACAGGAACCCTCTGCACCCTAACCACAGGTGGCAGACACAAACCCCCACAGTGATACACTCTGCACCCCCCCAGAAGCCACCATGTGCAACTGTCAATGGAACATGTGGCTGGCATAGGATGCCACATGGGCATGAAAGTGGTAACGTGAAACCTGTGTGCTGTGGGCAAAGCCTTTATTAAAACAAAATGTAAAGTGATGTGTGTAGTGATTGGTGCGTACTAAACGCAAATATAATCACAACTTGCAGAAATGTGCCATAGCACGGAGGAAATCCTGCACATCACTGTAGTCACACTTATGTTGCAAGATGTGCTTTAGGCGACGCTCCCTTACAACAATAGCCTTCCTACACAGTGTCACAGGCATCCCCCTCAAAAGAGACTCCCGTTTGGTATCTGTCAGGTTCTGTTCCTGCTACAGAAGACAGAAGGTCAGATAGCTGCACAGTAGGGCATCCCAGTAACACCTTCAGCCGACGATGCCATGCCTCCAACCTGGTTATTTGTCCGTGGGAAGTCCATGTCAGAGACATCACACACATTCCAAAACCTCAAAGGGTAGGACGATGGCAGTTGTTGCTGTGCTGAGCAGCGGGATGCATACTTGCGTGGTCTGCCCCGCACATAATGATGGTCAAGAAATACACCAATAGGCTGTGCACAGTCTGATAAAGTAGCCACAATGTTCAGAAATGCAGGGACAACGTCTTTCAGCAGTAGGAATGCCAACGCAATCAGCTTGCGAATGGCACTTGAGAAAGCAGTGTCTGTACCATAGAGGGCTACAAGGTGGTGATGCTGGATCTGGCGCCAAATGATCTGTGCAAAATGGAATAGGCACCCCTTCAGAACACTCTTAGGGAATGCCTTACGGCTGGCATGGATCGCTGCCTTCTCGAAATCAGTCATAATATACTGTGGAGCCAAGGTGTATTCCTGTTCTGTGGCCATACCCTTCAGTATCTCCCACATATTGTATGCAGACTCGGACTTCTGTGTCATGAGACAGTACACCAGGGGGACAATGCTTGCTGAGGTGGGGGTGCCAATACATCCATGTAATGTATACAGCTGGCGACATATATCAGCCCGTGTGGGGAAGGTGCCATCCCCAAGAATGATGTCAGACCTGCACAGATCAGTCATATTCTGTGATATAGTAAGTAGAACCAAGGAATCAGTCCCATCCATATCAGACTTTCTACGGAGGATAAAGCTGCCACCACGGAGTGGATACTGGCTGACATCAATATCCGCAAGTGTCGCTGGAGGTGTGGTCATGGAAGCCCATGCCCTCTGCCGTACCCTGGTTATGCTATGATGCAGGGTGGCATGGCAAGGCATCTCGTAGTACATTGTCATCCGCTGTGCCTAGGACACTCTGCATTACCAGGCTTGGCAGGTCATTGCCGGTTACCGCCCTCTGCCGCAGTTCTGCGCACAGTGTAGCCACTTGGGCTGCTGTTGCATCTGGGCCGTGCTGGTGTGGCAGTGATTTCAGAAGTTCTTCCCCCTCATTCTGGTGAACAATGATGGCACGACCTCTGCAGGCCTTTACTCTACACTTGATACATGCCCAGTACCGTTTAGGTGGTGCTTCACACTCCAAATGGTAGAGGTATCCCTCCACTACCAGCACTGGTTTGCCCCGTTGGCTGGGCACTGTGCAGTATCTGTTGCCAAGCTGACCGGGGCTATACAGGTACATTGATTCCATCATGGTAATGCCACTTGTTGATGGCCTCTTGGTATCCATCACAGCCAGTGTAGCAGGGGACAGGATGTAGACACAACTTTGGTACAGGCCAGTATCACAGTTTGGATATATTGCTGTACAACACCTTATGTTGTAACCTTCTGAATACGCCCTGTTTTCCACGATGGCCCTTTGCAGCAGTATACACACCACCTTGCTCATACTACCTGTCCAGCTAGGGATTCTCTATGTGCAGTGCACACAGCCGTGCAAATGACAGTGAATGTAGTCCAGCAGGAGTCTCCCAACTTGCATACATCACTGGTTCTGCATGTACTGCACAAATCCCCTTTAACACCCATCTATTGCTGTTGGCCAATCAGGGTGTGGGGCCCAGTTTCAGCGACAGAGATCACATAGGGATGTCTTCCTGTATAGCACCCTTTTCTGCCTACATGTCTCTGAATATGTGCGTACCCCAGCTGTAACAACCATTGGATGGGTTTGACAACCCCCAAATTACGGGCATGCTGCCTTGTTGTGGACTTGGAGGTGGGTTGATACTCTTTTGTGTCCCATTCATACTTTCCCTCTCCTTTGTGTCTGTGTTCCCTTCTACTGTGATTGCTTTTGCAATGTTGGGTAGGTGGTCTGTGATTGCTAGGGTTGGAAGGACAGTGCCCTTCTGCTGCAAGCATACCTCTCAGCCCCTTGGAGTAGGTAGTCTGGACAAAGCCATAGCACTAGTGGTACACATAGGGTCACATTCTGCCTTTTGCAAACTTGTACAGTGGATAGGATAACAGGTTGTGCATTAGCATGCATATTGTGTAGTGTGAAGTCTGAAACTCTAAATGTCTGCAATTACTTTCTAACTCCTGCACACATAGCTTTGCCACTACTCTGCCAGACAGCCACAATAGTTCTCACTATGGGCCACACAATCTGCAGTAGTCTGGGTAGTCTGTGGAAACTGTATGGTTGGGGTGTATGGGAAGGGATTCTTGTGCTGTTGTGTCTTGTGTACGGTGCGCATGTACAGGGGTTATCATTCGGTTGCAGCTTCTTTGGCATTTTCTGTCAGTCAGCTTCCCACAGCGAGATGTACTGGACAGGTTGTGTTTGCGGGTTTGGAATGCTTGTGCATGGGCTACAGGTAAGCTGTTTTGTCTTTCTGTGAGTGTTTGGTCCCTCTCCACCACTTGTCTTGCTGATCGTTTGTCTAGCGCGGCTGTTTCCACTGTCAGGAAACAGCCTGCTTATTTACGTTAGGGGACATCTCCATTTTTCAACTTTTCCTACTGCATGGATTCCCACGGCGTATCTATCTTTCGGCAGCACTGCTCTACTATCTAGCGGTGTTGCGACCTTCTGCTTTCGGCGTTGTAGCTCATGGGCATTTGTCTCGCGATCTACTAGCCGGAACCCGTCCCAAAGCAATGCGAACACAAATCACGTTCAGACACCCAGTGAAAAGATCACATACCATAGATTAAGCTGACCTCCAATTCAATATTCTCCCAAGGCCAAAAGCCAAGAAACTCTTCCTTGTTATAGCATTATAGCAATGAGCTACTACAATGATAACGGGTCTGATAGTTTCATAACAATGCTGAACCCCAATAATGTTCCGCACTTCTGAAAAACTTGACGTTGAGAAGGCGCGAAAAAACATCAAAACATGTCTCCATACGTAGCAAAAAAAAACACATGCTCTTCAGCATATTATTTATAAAAACAGCCTTTTGGCCTTTGGATTAATGGTATATGACTTTATTTGCCCAATTACAATTATTTTTTATCGGAAGCTTGTCTTTCGATTTTTTCACTTTTTTCATCCTTTGGACAATTGGAACTGATGATGACAGAATGTTTATTGCCAGTTCCAGTAATTGGCTTCTGGATTACGGTTATAAATATAATACATGACTTTCATTGTGATTTGTTTGAAGGTTATAACTGAATCCTTTTCATCTACCCTATAAATTCAATGCATGTATTTTTTTAACTATATTTAAACTGATGACCCCATAGTATGAATTGTCATGACAGATAAAAAGAGTTTATGTTCTTGTGTAAATTCATATTATTAAGGGTTTAACCTGAACTTGATGTTTTGGGGCATATTTACTTGTCTGTCTGTTTCATTTTTTGAATTTCAGGTCATGATAAGATTCTAGGAATACTTATTAATCCTGTATAATGTTCTGATTTTTTTTGCACACTGGAAAACCACAATTTCATAAAATGTTTTTTGATATGATTGTTGTATAGATTTGAACAGGATTTCATTTGCCACTTGTTCTTCAGCTTTAATGTTTATTGGAGCTGATTAGATTTATTTATTAATATGTTTGGTCTAGTGGACAAATGTACTTATGCACTGCCTGCTGGTGTAATTTACACCTATGTAGTATAATCTATGTAGCTGAAATTCACCTGTGAAGTTTGATTAAGAAAGTATTTGTGCATAGCAATATTGTGATATCAAGTTTTTGACATCAGAATTTATTATAGATGTACAACTTTGCCATAGTATGTACCATCCTGGAGGTGTGAAGGACTTGGTATAAAGTGTTTATTTGTCCAAGTTAAATCTCCAGTTTCCATCATATTTTGTTTAGTGATAATTTGGGAAGACAATGGACTTGGTTACCATTTTACAGGGACTCTCATCGGATAAAGATGATTTACATATCCTTGGCCTTACGGATCAAAGTGAAAATATGGGTAATAATGTGAAGGAACCGGACGGTATTTGTAGGGACTTATTTGGGAAGCTTACTAAAAGTATGTCATCACTTAGGACCAATATGTGGCACTTAAATTATTTAGGGCATACCAAGCAAAAAACATCACACCCAGGGGGTTAAGAATTAGAACACAGCCTTTTGTTAGTGTTCCTGATGATATATTGATGGAAGAATGGGCATCTGCTCAGCAACAGGCGACTACGTCCTTTGTTAATATTCTTTCTTCCTATTATGAACAGACTATAGAAATAAATACTAATGAAATAAAACAGATATGTGAGGAAGTTAAATTATTTGATGGACAGGCCCAGTATAAATTGTGCTTAACCAAACTTTCTCAGGATTTATCATCCTTGGAGAAAACACTAAAAACTAAGAAACTACAGAAATTTCAACAGGACTTGGCAATTTACGATAGGGGTAAACCATTTGGCCCCCCAAAAAACTATTAAGTTTTCTGATGGGCAGCCCAGTGTTGGGAAACTTAGGAAGAAAAGACCTAGATCCATTTTAAAGAGATCGAAAACAGACTATAGTAGTACCTCAGCAGAGGACTCGTCTACCACAGAAATTGAATAAATATTCACTCAGGGGTCCCCAGCACACAAAAAAATCCAGAAGTCTGGATGACCCTTTAGGGTTAAGCAACACAGGGGTTGTAAAAAACATAGAAAAAGTGAAAAATGTGGAAATTGTGTTACAGGTCTTAATACTGAACAACACTGCAGAAAAAAAAGGGCAGATTCCAAACTGTGAAGATATAAAAATCCCAATACTCGAACCAAAGGTGCAAAAAGTTTATTTAAACAGACAATAGAAAGCCAGTAAGTGCTTTCGTCCTATCAAAGAACTTCATCAGACAATCCAAACAAAAAACACATGTTTTTATAGCATCGTACACATAGTCATTAACCACACCCCCTTAAAGTAGTAAGCAGCAATTAATATATTAACACATATACATAAATAAATAAATACTTACAAAGATAAAAAATATATATATAATACATTAAGAAAATAAAATGTATCTACTAAAAGCTCTTCATTTCAACAGGGAACTAATGGAAATATTCTCATTTAATCCTGGCCAATTGGTAGAATCTAACAACTGCCAGTATAGTTCCCTTCTTTCAAATAAAGTCGACCATGCACCACCTCTAATATCAGTAGCAATATTGTCTATAATAAAAAAAACTAAAAGAAAGTTCATTATACTCCAAAATATGTTTATAGGTTCATAGGGTGATACTAGGCTATCTGCCCTAGGGCATTTATAAGCCTAACCAGAGTGTGTTTGGCTTTTGCCACCCTTTTAGATTAGTTGACTGTGCCTCTGTATAGTAGGTCACAGAAGATAGCCCTTTTAAGGTTAGTTTACTGTGCCTCTGTCTAGTAGGAACACAGAAGAGATCCCAGAGGTAAACCTACGATCTCCCATCCACTCGTCAAGATTTCTCTTGAAGAGGGTCATTGAGGGGCCCTGCCTAACATGGATTGGGATTTTGTTCCAGAGTGAGGGGAGCCTCTGGGATATGAATCTGTGCCTCCAGCATGTCCTATTTGTTTATGTGCTGAGGTTTAAGTCCCTGGAGCATGTGGCTCTAAGGGATTTGGATTTCCTGAGGTGGAGCATGTCCATTAATTCTGGTTTGGACATGGCTTTACACGTCAGGCACAGATCGCCTCTGAGTAGGCGGTAAACAACTGAGTAGAGCTGGAGTTTCTTTAGCCTAACTGCGTAGGGCATCTGTTTGAGTCCCTTGATCCTCTTAGTGAGGTACTTTTGGGGTCTTTCCAGTTGCTGCAGGTGTCAGGTAAGGTACATCCCAAATGGGGCTTTGTATTCAATTATGGGCCTGATGAGTAGAGGGGCACAATGACCTCTCTTGATCTAGATGTGAACCCTTTCGTGATAAGGTTGGCTATATAGAAGGTCTTTCTAACCACTTTGGCAACATGATTGTCAAAGGAGAGATTGCTATCTACTTGGGTCCCCAAATCCCTAATTACTTCTTCCGTACTTAATGGATTACCACGTATGTGGTAATTTGTGGGCATTGTTTTTCCCAAAGGGGATGACTATGCACTTTTTGGCATTTAGCTTTAGGCCATGGCTCTGGCATCAGTTATCTGTCCCTGTGAGTCCCTTTTGGAGGATGCTTGTGTCAGTCGGCAAGTCGATTATGGCTCCCAGTTTGCAGTCATCTGCGAACTTGGTCAGCCATAGTCCTCCCGTGTTAGCCTGTACCTCAGAGAAATATATACCGAACAAGAGAGGTCCCAGGACTGAGCCTTGTGGGACGCCACTTGTAACTAGTTTAGAGTCTGACATGGCACCTGCAATTCTGACCATGTGGGTTCTATCCCTGAGCCAGTTTGCAACCCATCTTGTGACATAGGGGTTGATATTTAAGCTGGCGAGCTTATTTATGATGCCTGAGTGGGGTATTGTGTCGAAGGCTTTTGCGAGGTCCAGGTAGGCTGTTTGGACTACCTTCCCTTCATCTATGGCCTTGGTGACTGTTTCAAAGAAGTCGACCAGGTTCAAGAGGCAAGATCTTCCCTTAACAAAGCCGAATTGGGTAGGATCCAGTGTTTGGAGGTTCCCAATGTCTTTGTTTATGAGTTCCATGATGATACGCTCCATAGCTTTGCAGACCAGGCTAGTCAGGCTTATAGGGCGATAGTTTCCGAGGTCCGTTGTGGCACCACCTTTGTGGAGTGGGACCACTGTTGCTGTATGCCATTCCTTGGGTACATATCCTATAGTAAGGCTGAGATTGAACAGTGACTTTATATGAGGGTTCAGTTCTTCTTGGAGCTCGTGTAAGACGCAGCCCAGGGCACCGTCGGGTCCCATTGATGCTGTGTTTTTGCTTTGGAGAGGGCATCTCTCACCTGTACATCTGTTGGGATAGACATTTGTTCTTTTGGGGGGGGGGGGGATAATTTGCACTGAACCTGTCTGCCAGGATGTTGGCAATGTCTGTGGGTTCAGTGTATTTTTTGTCATTTTGCACTAACTTAGAGCATATCTGGGAGTTGCCACCCAGGTTCCTGACATAACTAAAGAAGGCCTTGTGATTATCTTTAGCATCTTGTGCAATTTTTATTTTGAAGCTGGCCTTAGATGATTTTATGAGGGATCGTAGTTTCTTGCTAGCACTGATCAGAGATGCCTTCCCTTTTTGGGATTTTGCTCTATCATGTAGTAGCTTCCTCCTTCTGTTGTATAGCTTATTTATGGCTGGGGGCCACCAGACAGGTTTCCTGCCTTTGGAGGAGTGAGTCTTGGTTTTATTTGGGATAGCACGATCCATGCATTCCTGTAGGTGTCCACAGAATGCGTTTGTAAAGGATTCTGCGGTTTGGGCCGTATTTTCCACTGGCCCGGGGGCTTTGAAGGATTCCACTTCGGTTTTGAGAAGTGTGAAGTTTGCTTTTGAGAAGTTCCTCACCGTGGTTTCCTTGGCTGGGGGTGGGGACAGGATATGGATGTCCAGTGAGATTAATTTATGGTCAGATCTTACCAATGAGGGGTATACCTATGGTATGGAACAGAGTCCCCATGTTGGTGGTGATCAGGTCCAATATGTTTTCCCCTCTTGTGGGAGTGGTAACCAGTTATTCCATAGCATTTGAGTTTATAAATTCTAGGAACCGTTGGGCGAGGGTGTTGGGGCTTGAGTAGTTTTCCCAGTCTATGTTTGGGTAGTTGAAGTCACCCAATATGGTGGTGTTTGGAGAGACCTTCATATTCTCCAGTGTTTGCAGGAAAGCCGAGTGGGGTTCCTGAATTTGGGAGGGTGGTCTGTAGCAGGCTACAAACTGAAAGGCAGTTTTGCCCACTGTTAGTTGCACATGGATGGTCTCCGATGCTTCATGCAGTGCCACTAACCTGGAGGTGTGGGTATCTTTGATGAATATGAATACTCCCCCTCATTTTGTGGTTCGGTCCGAGTTTTGGTGCCGAAAAGCATGGTATGAGGTATAACCTGGTAGTGCTGGGGTGCTCTCGGGAGCCTTGAACCAGGTTTCTGTTACTGCACATGTATAGAATACATTTGTGTCCTTGTGAATTTTTTTATTTCATATAAATGCTTAAAATATACGGTTTTTGAACTTCCTGTTTTACCAATGTAGAAACAACTACATTGGTTACAAAGGGCACAATATATAACTCTTTCAGTGTTATAATTAAATTTGGACTAAATGTATATATTCATATTATTAACTTTAAACACCTCCCCTTTTTTACATGTTTACAATAACAACACATACCACATTTTCTCATCTGTTCTTTTTTAGTTATATTATTTGATTAATATTTTTTCTCAAATAAACACTTCAAATTCCTACCCTTCCTGAATATTATGACAGGGTTCTCTGCAAAATGTGGTCTAATATTTTTATCCTGTGTCAAAATAGGCCAATTCTAATCTAAAATACCCCCTCATGTCTACACTATCTATTGTGAATGTGGTAATGAATGAAATACTATAATCCTTTACTTGTACAGTATTACTGAAAATTTAATTAATCCCACACCCATCATTTATTGATGAATCGGATAAAAGGGGGGACATAAAACTTCCTCTCTCCTTTGTTTGCTACTTCCAATAAAATCTCATTTACAACCCTGATGGGATAGCCTCTCTTCAACTTTTAAAATATCGCATTCATTAAATAATTCTTCTAAGCCTAATGCCATTCGGGCAGCCCGAACAAACTGCCTTTTTATTATTGCTCTATTCTGTTTATATGGGTAGGTACTGGTGAAATGTAATAATGAATTTGAATAGGTTTCCTTTCTATATATCCTTGAAGTAAATTTCTGTTTATTATAATCTTTAGTTAAAAAAAATCTACAAATGCTATTTCATATAAATTAAACTGATGGGTAAACCTTAAAAACGGAGTAGTAGAATTAATATATGCTATACATTCATTAATCATAGCATAAGGTCCTTCCCATAAAATAAAAATATCATCCAAGAACTGCGTGTAGTATCTTATATAGTTAAAGAACTCGGAAGGAAATACATATTTCTTTTCCCACTGCAATATTACTATATTCGCTTATAAGCCCCCACATGCTGACCCCATAGCAACTCCTTCCTGTTGCAAAAAGATTTCATTATTAAATAAAATAAAATAATTTTTTAAAATAATATTCATAAGTTGTGTATATAATATTACATCAAAATGTTCCACTTCTTTCTAATATAGATATTCACTAAACCAATCCATACCTTCTTGATGGGGGATAACTGAATATAAATCTTTTATGTCTATAGTTAACAACATATAAGAATCTTTAAATGGAATGTTATTAATATCCTTCAGAAACCCCCATGAGTCCTTATTAACATGTAATTCCTCATATACAAAATGTTTTAACTTGGAATCTAAGTACTTAGCTAGCGGTTGTGTAATAGATCCTTTTGAATCAACTATGGGGCGCATGAGGGGCTGTAACAAATCCTTATGCAATTTGGGAAGGCCAAACATCACTGATATTCTTGGATGTATTACAGTTAAATAATTCAAGAATCAATACTTATAAAGCCATCTATAAACAAGTCCTGTAATTCATTTTTAATCTTGTTATATGCTCCATTTAAATCATTCAAGGAAGATGTTACATAAGCTCCCCCATTTAATATAAATTGCATTTTCTTATAATCATCCAAATTCAATATTACAATTCCCCCTCCCTTGTCAGGCTTCATGATCCTAATCTTATTTAAAAGCCCATTAATCTCTTTAATAATAGAATTTTCTTTATTATTGGACTCATTAACCTCATGGTGACTAGCAAACAAATTCCGAATATCCATTCACATATTTTTACAAATAATGTCACCACTGGATGCAGGGGGGGGGGGTTATATGTACTGGAAATTGTCAGGGGGTTAACGGATTGTTCAATAATTGAATTTTGAAATAAAACCCTGAACTTTAATTTCCGGGTATAACTTCAAATCCATGAGAGTATTGGCCATATTACTACACTGTCAGGGCATATAAGTATATCCTTTTGCAAAAACATCACATTGTTCCTTATTGAAATTTATATTGGAAAAATTGTATACTTTAAAATCACCCAAACTATTGGTGGTAATATTACATGTTGGTAAAATATGGTCAATGTTCTCAAGTTCAGATATATCAACTATTATTTCCCCATTACTAGTCACTCGATGTGTTTGTATTAATTCCTACTGGTCCAACCCCTGTTGTTGCATTTCCTCCCTCCTCTGTTATTGTTCATCCCACCCCTCCTTCTGTTCCATTGATTGTTGATGTATGTAGGAGTTGGGTAATTCTCCGTCCTCATATTGTTTATTTGAGGAGTCCTGTTTTTCAAGCGTTCTGAATGCCTCAAAGGGGGGTACTCCTCTTTGTCTAAAAAATCTTATCCGTCAAACACATTACATACAGGAAGTGGGAGATTATCTGTACTATCTCCCCCATTCTCATTATTGTTAAACTTATTACCCCATTCTTGGGATGGTGGGCGATTGGGGTAGGCACTACCTTTACTATACTCCATTTTATCCCTATTCAGTTTTTTTATTTTCCGAATCAATCTCATCGGTGAGCTGGTCAATACTTTTAAAAAAAATTCTCAAATGTTCACTTTTAAAATCAATGTACTGCCTATGTGCACAAATAACATGATCAAGCTCTGTAACTTTTTCTATTAATTTATTAATCAATTTGTCATTATTAGCTACAATTAAATTCATATAATCAAAACCATGCTGATCAAACAAGGCTGTTAATTCATTAAAAAATGCTGTACCAGATTTCAAATCATTAGCATACCTCCACATTCATAACCCTTTGGGTACAAGTTTTTCTTTCAAACATTCAATAAAATAAGCGTTATCTAGCTTAATTTTTGACATAATATTCAAATTCTTCCAATAAAAAATGAAGGCTTTTATTACCAGAAATTAAATTTCAGGGTTTTATTTCAAAATTAATTTATTGAACAATCTGCTAACCCCCTGATAATTTCCAGTACATATAACCCTCCCCTGCATCCGATGGTGACATTATTTGAAAAAATATGTGAATTAGATATTCGGAATTTTTTGCTAGTCACTGTGAGGTTAGAGTGCAATAATAAAGAAAATTCTATTATTAAAGAGATTAATGGCCTTTTAGATAAGATTAGGATCATGAAGCCTATATAAGATACTAAACGTGGTTCTTGGATGATATTTTTACTTTATGGGACAGACCTTATACTATGATTAATGAATTTATAGCATATATTAATTCTACTACTCAGTTTTTAAGGTTTACCCATCAGTTTAATTTATATGAAATAACTAAAGATTATAAAAAACAGAAATTTACTTCAAGGATATATAGAAAGGAAACATATTCGAATTCATTATTATATTTCACCAGTACCCACCCATATAAACAGAAAAGAGCAATAATAAAAGGGCAGTTTGTTCAGGCTGCCCGAATGGTACCAGGCTTAGAAGAATTTTTTTAATGAATGTGATATTTTAAAAGACATCTTTTTGAAGAGAGTCTATCCCCATCAGGGTTGTAAATGAGATTTTACTGGAAGTAGCAAACAAAAGAGAGAGGAAGTTTTATGTCCCCCTTTTATCTGATTCATCAATAAATGAGGGGTGTGGGATGAATGAAATTTTCAGTAATACTGTACAAGTAAATAAGGATTATAGTATTTCATTCATTAACACATTCACAATAGATAGTGTAGACATAAGGGGTATTTTTGATAAGAATTGGTCTATTCTGACACAGGATAGAAATATGAGACCACATTTTGCAGAGAAGCCTGTCATAATATTCAGGAAGGGTAGTAATTTGAAGTGTTTATTTGAGAAAAAATTTGAATCAAATAATATAACTAAAAAAGAACAGATGAGAAAATGTGGAATGTGTTATTACTGTAAACATGTAAAAGAAGGGGAGGTATTTAAGGTTAATAATATGAATATATACATTAAGTCCAAATTTAATTGCAACTCTGAAAGAGTTATATATTGTGCCCTTTGTAACCAATGTAGCTGTTTTTACATTGGTAAAACAGACAGGAAGCTCAAAGACCATATATATGAGCATTTATATGAAATAAAAACTCACAAGGACACAAATGCATTATATAAGCATATTGTGGAGTATAATGAACATTCTTTTGTTTTTTTTATTATATAGACAATACTGTTACTGATATTAGAGGTGGTGCATGGTCGACTTTACTCGAAAGAAGGGAACTATACTGGCAGCTGTTAGATTCCAATACCAATTGGCCAGGATTAAAGGAGAATCTTTCCATTAGTTCTCTGTTGAAATTAAGAGCTTTTAGTAGATACATTTTATTTTCTTAATGTATTATATATATATATATATCTTTTATCTTTGTATTTATTTATGTTGTTGTTGTTTGTCTTTCGGCTTTTCCTGGTAATGGGTCACCACAGTGGAACTCCGGTCTGCTAATGACTGGCAGTAGATTTTTACGAAATGCTGAGGTGCCAGCTCAATGCTCAACCTTCAACGAAGGCATGCCCATTTACGCATGCATGTCATTTGAATGCTACCCAACCGCGGGGAGGATATGCAGACTCCACACAGAAGGCACTCCCAAGCCCAGCCGAAAATCGAACAGGAGAACCTCTTGCTGTGAGGTAACAATGCTACTGCCGTACCACCGCGGCAATGTATATGTGTTAATATATTCATTACTGCTTACGACTTTAAGGGGGTACGGTTAATAATGATGACTATGTGTACGATGCTATAAAAACGTATGTGTTTTTTGTTTGGATTGTCTGATGAAGTTCTTTGATAGGACGAAAGCACTTACTGGCTTTCCATTGTCTGTTTAAATAAACTTTTTGCACCTTTGGATCGAGTATTGGGGTTTTTATATCTTCACAGTTTGGAGTCTTTCCTGTCATTTCTCCAGTGTTGTTCAGCAGTTTTTTCGTTACCTTGTTTTTTTATAATTGTTAATACCTCGATAAAAGGTGTCTTTAATGTGCACATCTCCTCTGTTGATTTCACTGATGTTGAATTACAACTACTCAATAAAGGTTTATCATATGTTTCTGGATTTTTTGTGAATGAAGACACTGTTGTCAGCGATGTGTTGGCCTTTTGCCATCTGTTAAATTTAAAACTATTTTTGGTGAACAGGACAAGACTCAGAAAGGTATTGATTTTCGGTTTCGAAAATCTATTTTTCAGCCTCCTATGGACAAATTTGTTTCTGTATTCCAAGAGTCATGTCTTAAAGATTTACATTTCAAACAATATGATTCACGCATGTTAGGTCATAATTTGTCAATACAAGAACAACAGGCTCTAATAAATTTGAAAAGTAATTCTAATATTGTCATTACTTCAGCTGACAAAGGAGAAGCAGTGGTGGTTATGGACATGCAATATTATCTGAATGAAGCTTTTAGACAGCTACATGATTCCAAATACTATTTGTCAATACCACTGGATCCCAATATGCAGTTTAAAAAATATATAGATTCATTTTTGGAACTTGCAGTAGATGAAGGGATTATTGATGTGGCTACTAAGGGACAACTTGTGGTGGATGATCGTCAGAAGCAGATTTTTTATCTGCTACCGAAAATTCATAAATGTTTGGAGAAACCACCAGGAAGACCTATAGAATCTGGTAAGGGTTCATTGACGGAACCCCTTTCCATGTTAACACAATATTTTTAACCTTTATTAAAAATGGCTCGTTCAAGATTAAAGGACACCACTCAATTTCTCCAGATTTTGTCTGAGTCACAGTTGGAACTGGGTTGGATAATGTGTTCTTTAGATGTCACAGCCCTTTATACGAATATCCCCCATTAGGCTGGATTGGAAACCTTACAATATTGGCTCGATAAGGCGGATATTTATCCACCAGGTTTCAACACTTTGTTAACTTGTATGGCTGAACATGTACTAACGAAAAATGTTTTTTATTTTCAAACAGACTGCTTTTGGCAAACACAGGAAACTGCAATGGGGGCTTCATTTGCCCCTATTTATGCAGATCTTTTTATGGGGTACCTGGAAGAACATCTCATCTATGACCCATAACATCTATTTAGGGGACATGGATATCTGGCATAGGTACCTTGACGATTGCTGGTTGATTTGGTGGGGTGATGCTACATATTTATCAGAGTTTACCCAGTATCTAAATGAGGACAAATGAGGGATGGAGTTTACACTTAATCTGCATCATCAGGAAAATAATTTTCTGGATGTTCGGATAACATGGAACACGGACCATACACTTTCTACACAGGTGTTCCGCAAATACCCCCAGTGTAACAGTTTATTGGAGGTAACTAGTTTACACCCCATCACATTATTAAAAATATACCCAAATTCCAGTTTCTTAGAGTGAGGAGAATTTGTTCAGATCAAGGTACCTACGAGCACCATCAACAGGACCTTATACATAGGTTTTGCAGCCGGGGATATAAGCCTGGGTATGTTAGGACAACCAGTAATTGGGCTGAACAACAAAATAGAGCTCTATTATTGGAATACAAGGTGAAATCAGGTACAGATGACAATGTGGTTGGGTTTGTGACAACTTATGGCAGGAATATAAATGCCATTAGAAATGTGGTTCGTGATAATTGGAACATTCTTTTGACAAATTGGAACATTCTTTTGACAAATCAGGAGTTAGCTAAGATGCTAACTCCTGAATGTCAATTTTCATATTGTAGAGTCCGTAATTTGGGCTCATATTTTAATCACTATAAAACTGGGCATACATTTACATGCTTGGGTCAGCAATTAACATTAACAGGGTACAAACTAATTGGGTCTTTTCCCTGTGGGCATTGCTCATTTTGTATACATATGCTCAAATCCAAGGAATTTTCTAGCAAAAATACCAGCAGGGTGTACAATATAAAATGTTTTGGAAATTGTGGAACAGACTGGGTGGTCTATTTGTCCACCTGCTCTTGCTCCACTTTTTACGTGGGACAAACGTCCAAACCATTCAGGATTAGAATGTTGGAATATGTTGGCGACATTAGAAATCAACGCTTGACAAATGCTTTATACAAACGTGTTAAATCATAAAAGAAATTTTGTTTCACGATTATTGATAAAATATGGGGGGATAGATCCAATAAAAATTGGATGGCATGGTATATTGGGGTTGGATTGGCGGGGGGGGGGGGTTATTTCTCCTGGTTTGAATGACCATCTGTAAATGTATTTGAAAGTTGGTTGTATGTATATATTTTTATTTATTATTTATTTTTTATTTTACATTTGTTGACCGGGCTAGTCTAGCTGGATACATGTCCATTTTCAGTAGAGGCCCGGGGAGAAAAGCTCCAGTAAACAGAGGTATACAATACAATATTAAGTGGAGAGGTAGTTAGTACAGGAAATAAAACATTATAAACAGAGCAAAAGGAGAACAGCATAATCAGAGCATTAACTAAAAGTAAACATAGAGAGATGTGCAGAATAACATTTTGGTTTTTTTTTTGGATGCAACAGATAAGCTATTTCTCAGTGGATCCTACAATAGAGCAATCATATCATAGGTATAAGGAACATAAACAGATAGAGAGGAGGACACAGAGTTAGTCAGGTTTATTGCAGGAGCAAAGCCAGTATTTCTTTAGGTGAAGTTTCAGTTGTCTTTTAAAAAGTGGGAGAGAAGACAGTGCTAGGATATCAGAGGGAAATTAAACCCTTTGTTAGGAAACTGCGTCTTTAAATACTTGTTCGTCTTACTTAATTGATTAATTAAGAATGCTATTTAAAGTATTCATTACTTGTCAGTGTTGTATCACTGAGGAAGGCCATGGGGCCGAAACCGGTCTGATTCTTTTGGTTATCAGATATTAAATTATATATACATTCACTCTTTGTTGCTGGCCTCATTTAGACTTTTACCAAAAGTAGAACAGTCTTCCACCTACAGTGTTGCAAAAGTAGAACAGTCTTCCCCCTACAGTGTTGCAAGTTGCAGTGTTGCAAGGAAGCTGAAGAAGCTGGCTCAACAGGAGCCAGAGTCAGTTTTTCAAGTACAAAATTGAGGTCCCAGGAAGGTGGAATTGGCTTCCTGGGAAGCCTGATATGAAGAACGCCTGTAAGACACTGCTTGACCTCAAATCTAGAGTCCAGAGCAGGAGTCAAAGGCAGACAAGCAGAAACTGCTGACAGGTGAAATTTCACTGAAGAATTTGCTAACCCAGCATGGATCAGATCACACAAATAAGAACCAACCAGAGGAACCTCCACAGAAAGGGGATCCCGATGACAAGCGAGGCACCAAACAGAAATTAGCTTCAGTTTGGACATGCATGATTTCCTGTCCTCCTGCAGGATCCAAAGCACGCCCTCAGAAGAAAAAGGTGCCTAAAAGGGATCAAAAACTATCACCCACAGCATCAGTTGAAGAGTGGACAAATGAAGATAGATAGGAGACCCGCTGTCTTGTGTGAAAAGTTCCACCTGGCTAAGTGAGAAGGAAGGGGGAACCAATGCAGTCTGGACCAAAACAAAGTCACTGCAAGATTTTGGGAGAGTCCAGTCTGATCTTGTGCAAGACTTTCGATAGCACAGAATGGGAAGGAAGACATAGAGAAACACCCCTTTCCAAGGAAAAGACAGGTGCCCACTTTCCAAGTCAGAGGACTTGGGGCTCTGGAACAGAATAGAGGAAGTTGTCTGCTCAGAAGGCAGGCAAAAAGATATACAGGAGGACTACCCCACCGATGGGCAATGTCCAGAAACACATCTCTGTGAAGCATCCATTGATGAGCTTTTGTGCTGTACCTGCTCAGAGAGTCTGCCACTAGACTGTGCTTTGAAGGCATGTAAACGGGCTTAAGAGTCACTTAATACTGGACAGCTAGATCCCAGACCTGAAGAGGTAGTTTGCAAAGCAGACAGGACCTTGTACCCCCTTGCTTCTTGACATACCACATCACTGTGGAGTTGTCTGTGAAAATTTTGAGGGGCCTGGGATGAAAAAGGGAATGAAGAGTCTAAAGAGATATAAGCAGAGCCCTCATCTCCTTTATACTGATGTGGTTTGACCTCTGATGAAGAGGACAAGAGACCCTGAACCTTGTGAGAGCCAAATGATGCCCACTTTCTCCTGTCTGAGGCATATGTAAAGAGCTGCATCGAGACTGGAGCTTGGAAAGGAAGCCCTAAGTTGAGAGAAAATTGATAAATTCACCACTGAGGCTCACACTTGAGACAAGGGAGGAAGGGGACTGAGAAATCCAGGGGGTGGCAATGTTGGCGCCACTGTAGCTTTCTCATGTGGAGACTGGCCAGATGGAGCATGGGAATGGCAGAAGCCATGAACCAGAGGACACAAAGAAAATTTCTAGCTGTAACTGAAGCCAGAGGAAGAAGAGACTGGAAAAAGGCAGTAAGAGACAGGGCCTTGGGGGTAGGTAAAGAAACAAGCATGGAGCTCATTTGAAGCATCCGACCAAGAAAATTACGATGCTGAAAAGGGGCTTGAGCTGATTTCTGGAAGTTTATGGTGAACTCCAGACTCTGCAACATAGAAAAAGTAAACTGATGATCCTGAAGCAGAGCATCGGGTGAAGAAGCTTGAATACGCAGATTGCCCATATAGGAAAAGATCTGAACTCTTCTCATCCTGCTAAAGGCAATGATAGGAGTAATGCATTTGGTGAATACCCTTGGGGAAGAAGAGAGGTCAAATGGCAAAGCAGAGAACTGAAAATGCAAGGAAGAAACAGAAAAAACAAAAATTTCCTGGAAGGGGGGTGGATGAGGATGTGAAGGTATATAAAGGGGAAAGAGTCTAAACAGACAACATGCGAAAGGAAGGAATCTTGAGGAAAACTGTTGAGCTGGGAAAGGTCCAGAAGTGGTCTCCAAGTGTCCTCCTTTCTGGGAACCAAAAACATTCTGGAATAAAAAACCCTCTCTACCTGGGTAGCAGGCATAGCCCTGGACCAAACGAGAATGAAGCACCTCTGGGAAAAGAGGAAGTTGTTTCCTAGGAGGTGGAGGGATGCCCAAAAAAGGGAGGAAAGGATTTCCAAACCATGAAATATCTCTGGCAGATAATGGACAGAACTCAATATTTTTTTAGGATCTGTAACCAATTTGGAAGAGACAGGGAAAGATGGCGGGATAAGGGAACCTGGTCGAGGGAAAGGGGAAGCAAACTGTCAAATGGAACTCTGCTTTTCCTGAAAAGCAGGTTTCTCGGAAGTAGGATTTGGAGTGCACTTAGCAGGAGGCAGACATCTAGAACCCTTTTTTCCCTTGGGTGGAGGGCGAGACTATCTATGAATAAAAGCTGATTTGTAAGGGTAATTCCTCTGAAACTTATGAACAGCAGAAACAAAAAATATGTCTGAACTCCTGCAAGGCTTCACCCTTATCTTCAAGAGACTTGAAAAATTCAGCAGCAGCACTAAAATGACTTTCATTATCCAAAGGAGCATCCAAGACAAAACTAAGAATAATGTCTCATAACAGAAACAAAGGCAGCAGCCCTGGAGGAGGCATCAGCTCCATTGTAGCTGCATTTGACAGAGTGATGAGCAACTTGAGAGGTAGAACCCAACATGGAAAGGGCAGAAACCTTCCCCTCAGAGTCAGGAAGTTCAGAAACCACTTTGGTAACCTGAGAACGGAGGGCCAAAACATACCTGGTCATACGAGTCTAGTAGCTGTTGGCCTGAAAGAATAAAGTCATAGCAATATAAACCTTTTTGCCCAGCCTCTCCATGGCTCTACTATCCTTATCTGAAGGAAGCAATTCAGTAGAGAGCAACAGCTTAGAGAGCTTGTCAGAAGAGGCACAGACACTACAGAAGGGCATTTATGAACAAATTTACATTCACCAGACACCTTGTAAAATCTATCAGGTTTCTTGAGAGCAGGGGACTGAGAATCAATGGCCACAGAAGCTGCTGAAAAGGTATCCAGGAGGGCAGCCAGAACTGAGGGAACAGCAGATGGCTTAGGAGACTCCATCTGAAGGAGCTCATAATACCGTTTCTGAATATCAGAGATTTGACAGCAATCCCACTTAAACTCCATCATGCAGACAACAGCATCCTCAAAGGAGAGTTCCTCCAAAGGGGAATCTGGACTAACAGAATCCTCTTCTTCTGAACCACAGTCCAAAGGAGGAAGGGATTTGAGAATAGTAAGCTAGGGACTCTTCCCTAGAATCCAGATCCTCATCTGAAGAGTCTTGTTCCCTGGGTTTTTTAAGAAGAGTTGAAGGCCAGGGAGTGGCAGGCACAGACACCCCTTGAAGAGGTTTTAAACCAATTAAAGCATTAAATAACCCCATAGTAAAATCCTGCCATTCACAGTGGGGATCCTTAGCTATAGGGGAAATATGCTTGGTTTTCTGTTTCTTTTCTTTGAGGATGCCTGAACAAAACACCCTTGGAGGGTTAGACCCTTGGCAGCACTCAATAAGCATAACAGGGCTCTCCTCCCTAATTAAGATCTGCAGACTCCCCACTTGGTTCCTCAGAAATAATCAGCAGAGGTCCCCCCACAATGTCTGAAGCAGACTTCTGTAAAGCTTCAGAGGATGTGCAAAAGTGAGATCCATGCTGGACTCCTAAAGGGCTGCGACAGAGGAATCCAAGGCAACCACTGGACAAGCCCCTGGGCTTTCACTAGCCTTAAGAGAGATGTCTAGGGGAGGCTGGACAACAGCATTATCAGACCTAAGTTTTTTGGCCTTTTTCTTGTCTGACAGCTGACCCTTAGGAGGGGAGGACTCTGTCCATAGCACCTTGAGCCAACAGCTTAAGGTGTTAGTTTTCAAGGTAAATAGTTAAAAAGGAGAGATGACTATGCCAGTGCTTAGGGGCAAAAGCCTGGCAGATAAAACCTTACATATGGTTATGGGAAGCACACAAACAGAAAAGACACTGTTTGCAACGGTCTTTATGGGGAACCTGCCCTCCCACACTGATATTTTCCCCTTCTGGATGACATGAACCAAAAAGCACTAAAGAAAGAAGGAAAGATAAAAAGAAACCCCAATAGGGCATTTATCTGAAACATGGCTTTGTAACTAGCAGTGCAGGGAGGAGTTCAGACCGACGTTCAATGATGGCATTTGAGCTGACAGCAAAGAAGTTAAGTATGTGCACCTGTACATCACCTTTATGCCTAACACCTTGCATGGGGAGTGTACGTGTAGCATACAGCACCTATAAATACTGAAGACTTCGGTATACTGGCTAGACACTGGGCTATAACTGGCATGAGATCTCTTAGGTTACAAAGACTACAACAGTGATATGGAAGGCCATCTACTTATATGCATATCTCAAACTGACATCTACCTGGTTAACAGGAATTTGTTCTTCTTGTTTTCACTTACAGTTTTGGTGTGATTAACTGGTTGCCAAAAGTACTGGATCAGTCAAAAAATGCCTCATGTTTATCAAATGTATAAAAATCAGTGTACACCAAGATTATATATTTCACACTCTGAAGGAGGCATGGGCCTCCTTGAAATTGATTACATGTACAGATATGCAGTCATTGGATTGTATACATATCTGCTGAACTTATCAGATCCAAACATGGTGAACGTTTTAAAAACATGGGGAGAGGAAGTCTAAGATGACTTCTCTGCTAAGTTTAGCAGAAGCATTCAGGTGGCAAGTGGGAATGTAAATCAAACCCGAAGTAGACAAAGATCAGACAGCAACCAGCAACTGAATGTGCCAAAACAAAAATAATATAAGGAGAAGGATCAGATGAGAAAGAAAGAAATGTGGAAATGTCATAAATACAGTGTCAGGTATACAGATCTCCTGGAACAACCTCATGATGATCAGGATTTGATGCAGGCCTGGTTAAGGAGAGGGGAGTTGAAACCAAAAGAATCAAAGGTTAATAATGGCAGCCCAGGACAGTGAACTATGCACATTTTGGTTTACAAAGTCCATTGACCATGTGAGAGAAACAGACAAATGTACATTTTGTAAAGAAGAATTGGAAAAAGTTGCACACCTTGTTGCTGGGTGTGATAAATTCATAGCGAAGGGCCTGTACATCGAAAGGGACAATAATGTGGCAAGACTTGTTGCATTGAAGATTGTTCAAACACTATAATACAGAAGCTGTTGAGAAGCATTGGAAATACAAACCACAAAGCATTACAAAGAAGTGTACATCACATAGGCTCACCCATTACCAACAATTCAAAAAAAATAGATGTGAGAAAACCAGATGCACTAGTCCATAAAAAAAAAAAAGACAAAAGCAGCATTGATCGCTGAAATTGCTATACTTAGAGATTGTGTCTCTCTCTGTACATGAGATGCTGTAAAGTCATAATATATCAGGATTTGCAGGCAGAAATGAGAGCAATATGGAAGAAAGATAACCAAACAGTTTCAAAAGTGGTAGGAGCAATGGATCTAATAAGAAGAATCTACAGTCGCATTTAGTTATGCTAGCAATACGTGAAACTCGGTATGAATTGCAGGAGTCATTTCTGACCACTTACCCAAACGTGTCCTTCACAGTACCCACAATCCTGACCACTTACCCAAACGTGTCCTTCACAGTACCCACAATCAAATACTGAAATAATACTAATTTCATGATGTTTAATTACACCCTGACTTAGGAATGGGGTCAATTCCTGTCATGGTTTTAGAAACCTAAAAGATTTGGAGAAATTAAACCATAAGTATACGTTCAGAAGTTGTGGATAGTAATTAATAAAGAGTTGAAGGACTTTATCTGGGAGGGGAAGAAGGCAAGAGTCAAGTGGGATAAGCTGATTCTTCCAGTAGAACATGGTGGATTGGGATTACTCAATTTGAAGGAGTATTTTAAAACTACACGGTTAAGTCTCCTATACATAGCACAAACAGAAAACTACAATTCAAAGTGGAAATGGATGATGTTGAAATGGGGAGGGAAGCTCGAGAAACAAGGAGAGACTGGGTTTTTGGATGCTGGTTTTTAAGAAGAATAACAATAATCATACAAGATACTATATCCATAAAGTAGCATATTCTAAGAACCAAGCCAACATGGGAATGGAGAAAGGAGATTCTGCCGATAGGGATGACTGCAACTAGGGATTTAAACAATAGGCAAGAGGGGGCTGGAATTTATTGGAGAAAACTGGCAAAGGAACCAAGGTATTGGAAGCAAATAACAAGAGAGAGAAAAGTAATAGAATGGGAAGAGGCCAAGAATTTATTTGGACTGCAGATTAGAGATTGCCTTTCCTATCAAGGATTGATAAGAGTATAAGCAAAGAGAAAGAAATAGGGGGTCTTAAAAGAAAGACCAGCACTGGCAGATTTTTTAGTAGAATCTAGAACAGAAGCTGCCATTAAAAAAGGAATACATTCGTACAGCATGATAACTATAAGAATCAATCAGAGGAGGTTAGACATGATTGTGAATTGCTTATCCAATCTCTCTTCCCAAAGAAACTTTTCTAGATTTTGTTCCATATTTGGGAGGATATATGCATGTCTCCCAAATATGGAACAAAATATAGAAGAGTTAGGATTTTTGCTTGAAGATGTTTACATAGATATTTTTATACCTCAAGTAGACTCCAGGGAATTTTTCCTCAGGGAGACAGCAAATGTTGAAGGTGTGATGGGGAGGAAAGAGGTACTTGGGAACATGTTTTCTGGGAGTGTGGTGGGTTGGCAGACGTTAAGGATTCCCCGTGGGATGCACTGTCAGAGATGCTGGGTGGGCAGACTGCTGTGACGAGGAAGATGATTTCTCTGAGCTAGGATACAGAATTTAAATTGCCTAGACATGATAAGGCCTTGCTGTCTCTTATTATGGTGGCTGCAAAAAAAGGCAATTACTAAAAAATGGAAATCAAAATCTAATCCAGCTATATGTCACAAGTGATAAGTCAATAAAGGTGTATTAAAAAAAAAAAAGAATACTTTCCTACAAGGGTTAGCTAAAAATTGCATTTTACTTGGAGACTTCAATATTAATATCATAGCACTAGAGTCCAACAAGCTAAAGAAAATGTTCCAAGCAAACTGAAAAGATTTGTGTTAGGTAACTACCATTATGAATTTGCAAAACCATGCTAGCTAGCGGGGTTTCCTAGGACATTTACAAAGACATTCAAAAATTAAAATTGATTGCATTGGAAGTTACAGTAATAGAAAAAGTAATGAGTTGAGCAACATCCAACAAACAGTGACAGAAAATCTGGTTATTTTGTTATGAAAGAGTACAGCTGTGTGCAGTGTTTAAAAGGGAACATAATGCAAATAATATATGTGGTGGAGCTATTATTTATACTGAAACAGTACAAGTACTGCTTCTAACTAGAACCTGTGGTTGCTTCTGTGAAAGAAATCTGCACCCAGAATAGAAACAAATGCAGACAAATTCTGAGGCAAAGAAGTGAACTCAAGTGTGTACTTTTTGATCACATACTGAAATAAAGGCTGAAAAGTTACAAGCTCTTCAACAGTACAAAACTCATGAATAACAGCTGAAAGCAATGAATCTTGTGATCTGAAGAGATGACTTTCAATTAAAGAAAAAACACACTTTAAAAAAAACCCAGTTCTGAGGCCTTGTAAAGAAAGTTAGCAGGGTCAGTTGGCACACACATTAGTGTTAGAAGATCAAAATACCATTGGGGTTCTATTACAGCCCCAAGTGATTGGGTTCACATTTTATTACTGACACTGCAATGCAGTATGGGGAGGGGGAAAGGGTGCTGCACTCCCGAGCCGCCGTCCTTTTGGACGAGACATTAACTGAGGTCTCATCTGCCTGAGCTGGTTGTAGCACAAGTTCAAGGATAAATATTAGGCCACCGACCACTAGGGCCTTTATAAGCCTAGCTGTGCTATCCAACCCAATTGAGTCCCTATGTATCATGGGTATTTATCAGAAGAGGGAATATTATTAAGGAAGTTTTTACAGGTTATGTGGAGGGGGTATGTTAGTTTGGATGCTAGAAGAACTGCCCTCATCTCTAGAACATTAAAGTGAACAGTGGCCTCAGAAAGGGACCACATGCCTTAATCAGTCTTTCCCAAGTAAATGCAGCCCCCCCCCCCCCAAGCTGGGAAGTGTCCATGGTCGCTATGGTTTTGGGGAGGGTGACAAACAAATGAATGACTGATTTAATCCCTGTGGGGTTCTTGACTCTTTTACTCATTACTTAAATCACCCCTTCCCCTTTTTACTCTGAGCAAATTTCTTCCTGCTCTGTAAACACTGGACAGTCAATCCAGAAGTGGCATGTTTCATTAACTTTTCTGCATTTTGGCCCATATTTCTTTTAAATGAATACCCTCTTTTCCTGTATTGTGCACATATTTTCTTTGAACTAAATAACTGTCTTCTCCACAGAAAAGCATGTATTTTGCTGTCCCCAACATGTCACAATTTTCCCTATGTCCATTAATAATACTTGGTAAATGAATAATATTCCTTTCTTTTTCATTTAATAAAACCCACAATTCTCATGTTCCATTCCAAACATTTCGTCATCATATATATTTTTATTTTGATATACAGGATAACAGCAATACTCAAAGTATTTTCTTCAAGTCCATTTCAAATCTAAACTGTACAGTAATTTATTTTAAAGTTCTTGAATGAAAAATATAATTCTTCCAGCACTCCCAGAAAAAAAAGCTTTAGATCACAGTCATACAAACATTTTGGCTAATGCACAGTTTCCAAATGTTATTGCACAAAATGCTTTCTAGGCCTCTGTCTTAACGGTGAATCCTTAAAGATGCAACTAGTGTGTCCCAATCAACATACCTACAGTGGATATAGAAAGTGTACACACCCCTGTTAAAAATGCCAGGTTTTTGCGATATAAAAAAATGAGACCACAATAAATCATTTCAAAACTTTTCTCACCTTTAATGTGATCTATAACCTGTTCTGGCTGTGATCTATAACCTGTTCTGGCATGCCATCAACCAAATTCTACATCCTGGTAGCCCCTCTTCCCCCCAGCCATGCCCCAATAGCACACCCCTTGAAACTGCTACTAAACTTCAATTCTTATTTCATCGACACTGTCAGCAAATTAACACTCCAAACCAACTCCAACCCAAATGATAACCACCACCCTGAACCTCCCTAACCCTCCAACCCCTCTCTGAACCTTTCTTTGAAAAAACTACATCTACCAACAACATTAAATCCTTGGTTCTAAAGCTTAAACCCTACTTCCCCCTCAATTGGTAATCTACCCCTACTCTTTCTCCAAAAAGCTGCTAACTCTCTTGCCCTCCCCATCTCCATACTTAATCAACCGTTCCATTACTGAATCTAAAGTACCCACAATTTGGAAACAAATCTACATCTTACCCATCCACAAGGGAGGCAACTCCTCAGAACTTGCCAACTTCAGGCCTATTGCAATCCTATCCCCTCTTTCTAAAATCCTAGAGAAGTGTGTACATAAAGAAATCCTTCACTTCCTCTTACAAAAGAACCCATTCACCCCCACACAACATTGCTTTCGCCCTAAACACACCTCCACCACCCTCATTTCTTTTCTAAAACACCATATCTCAAGCAAGAGTCCAAAACAAACTTGTTACATATGCCTATTTCTAGATCTCTCAAAAGCATTTGATATCATCCTCCCACCCCCTCCTCCTGAACAAACTCTCAGAACTAAACCTATCTGCTTCCACTATCTCCTAGTTCGCTAGTTACCTCAATGACCTATTTCAATCTGTTAAATGGCTTTCTGCCACATCTCCTGCTCATCCTGTCATGATGGGTGTACCTCAAGGATCAATCCTTGGCCCATTACCGTTTAATATCTTCACCAACCTATTTCCATACTTTGCCCATGGTCATCATTCGTGCAATAAGCAGATGACTCAACAGTTACCACCATAGCCGATTCCCTCTCTGACTTAAATACAGACACAGAAATCCTTCTTATCCATCAAAAACTGGCTCACCAAGCACAAACTAATTCTAAATCCAAAAGAGACTAAACTCCTGCTTTTCATTCCCAAAACTATGAACCACCTTAAATCTTACTTCTCAAGCTCATCCCTTAATAACACTCCTATCACTGTGGAATCGCACACTAAATTACTAAGGGTCATCATCGATGTCTATCTGAAATTTGATCTGCACGTTCTCAACAACATTAAGAAAACCCACAAAAAACTTGGAATCCTTTACAGGAGCAAACAATTCTTGTCCAATAAAGCCAAAATCTCCCTATCCCATGCTTACTTTCTCCCCAGCCTATTCTATGGCTCAGAAATACTCACTAACCTTCAAACTACTCTCTTAACAAAATTTGAATCCACCTACAATAAAGTTGCTAGATTCGCTGCTAATTATTCCTACCACTCGCACCACTACCTTGCTCTTAAAAGGTAAAACTGGCTAAAATTTCCCCACCATCTGCTTCTCTCTCAGCTTCAAATGATACAATATTTTCTATCTACCCTCCTTCTGTCCAAACATCACCTCAGTTGTCTTGCCCTACTCACCAACCAGGTCCATACAAAGCTCTGAACAAAAACCTTCTTCAAATCTGCAAGCCTAAAACTAGATTAAGACAAAGGCTTTACAGCTACTCCCCAGCCCAATCTTGGAATAAACTTCCTTTGGATATCAGAAATATCAATCACCCACATAGTTTAAAACTATCTAAACAGTTCATGGATCTGTCACTGTAACTATCCTCCTTGCCTGACCACCCTTTACTCTCCACCTCGCTCTCACCTATCGTCCTTTCTCTCCTCTATCCACACTCACAAGTTGTACATTGTCTTAGTCCCATCTAATGTCAAGCTTAATATTCTACGAGTAAGCAGTTAACTGTGCTGCATGCCCTACTGATGTAACTTGGTACTTATTCTCTGAATTGCCCTTGCAGATTGATGTTAGAATGTAATTACTCTGGGTTTGTTAATCATGTGCTCTTATGTTAATTCATTTTTACAATTTACTATATATGAGGTTTGTTTCAAAATGCATTGTGTAACTGTGGAGCTTTACTCCCTGGGCCTCTGCTGAAAAAGGGCTTCGGCTCAGTCAGAATAATCCTGGTCAACAAATGTCAAATAAATGATAATAAATTTACTTACTGTTGACCTCTGTCCATCACAGACACAGGTGCCAGGCCAGGAGTAAATTTATGATTTCCCATCCGATTTCTTTTGAACAGGGTCAGGGATGAACTCTGCCTCATGTAGATGGGGAGCTTATTCCATACCATGGGGATCCTTTAAGACACATAGCAGTCCCTCCAGCAGGATCTATTTAAGCCAAAGACAAGTTCAGGTCCTTGGACCTAGTGGTTCAGGTGTTGGTTTGTCTTGAGGATATGAAAGAGATCCAACAGAGCTGGATCCAAGGACACCTTATATGCTAGGCATAGGTCGCCTCTCAGAAACTTGTAGGAGACTGAGTACTGAGATAGGACCTTAAAGTGATCTGTGTAGGACAGGGTATTTATTTTTCACCTTTGAGGGTGTTCCAACTGTTGAAATGTCTGGCTAGTTCCATGCCAAAGGGGGGATTGTACTCAATGATTGGTCTGATAAGGGCTGAGTAGAGTAGTACTATTACTTCCTTAGACCTGAATGCCATACCCCTGATTACGAACTGGGCAACATACTAAGAAAGTCAATCTACCTTGGCTGTGTGTTAGTTAAACACCAGGTTACTGTCTACATATGCTCCCAGATCACCAACTATTGAGTCAAGTCTTAGAAGTGTTTTATTTAACAAGCTTGGGTAGATGCTTTACCAAAGGGCACTATAATGCATTCCTTTGCATTGAGTTTTAATACATCACATTTACGCCAGTCATTTGTGTGCGTTAGACCCTTTTGTAGGATGTTGGTGTCATGGGGGGAAATCAATGATAGCCACCAATTTAGAGTCATCTGTGAACACAGCTAGCCAGAAGCCTTGGACATTAGCCTTGACTTCCAAGAAGTTGATATCAAACAGGAGCAGACCCAACACGGAGTCCTGGGGTATTCTGCTGGTGACCAGTCTCTTGGTGGATGTGGTCTCACTGATCCTGACTGCCTGGGTCTTGCATGCATGCCGGCTGGCAATCCAATGAGCTATGTAGGGAGTTATGTCTACTTCTGAGAGTATGTCAACAATACCTGAGTGGGGTATTGTATTGAACACCTTGGCCAGGTCAAGGTAGGCAGAATGCACCATGTTCCCCTCATCCATAGCCATGATAATCCCCTCGAAAAAGTCTACCAGTTTAAGTAGGCAAGACCTTACCTTAACAAAGCTGGGCAGGATGGTCCAGTGTCTGTAGGTTGCTAATGGCCTTGTTGATCTTTTCATTTCCATGATAATTTGTTCCATGGCTTTGCAAATTAGACTTGGCAGACTGATGGGTCTATAGTTTCTGGAATCAACTGATGGTCCGTGACCATTGTGGCCCTCCAATCACCTGGTATACAACCTGTTTTGAGGCTGTAGTTGAAGACTGCTTCAAGTGGTCCTGCTAGGTCATGTTTTAGGCCATTTAGGAAGCAACTGGAAATACTGTTGGGGCCCAATGAAGCAGTGTGTTTGGCCATGGTGAACACCTACAGGATCTGTTCACTGTTGATAGTTGGGGGAGATATGCTAGAAGGGATTTCACAGGGGGTAATGTGGTGAAAGAGCTAAATGTATCAGCCAGTAGATTTGCTATGTCACTCTGGCTAGTGAAGGTTGTGCCATTTACCACCAGTTCTGCACACTGCTGAGAATTACCTTTAAGATTCCTGACACAGCCGAAAAAGGCCCTGTGGCTGTCCTTAGCTTGGGAGGCTTTATTAGACCTCTTAGTTTCTTGTTTAGTTGAACCAGATAGCTAGTCTCAGAGTTGCTCTTCCTGATTTCTGCCATAAGTTTTTTTCTTTTTTATACAGAGTATTAAGGTAAATGTTCTATCAGTGTGGTTTGCTTTTTGTGTTAGATCTGGATTTACTTCTAGTAGGTATGGCAGGTCTCAATGCAGCCAATTACATGTTTGTATAAGGTTTCTGTAAATAATTCTGCACAGGTTGCTGTGTTCTTGGGGTTTGGGAAAGCCATGAATTTTGACATACCATCACTGAATAGGATGTAGTTCGCAGTTTACTTTAATATAGTTTGTAACTGTTACCGGTTTAGTTGGGTTTTCAGGGCTGATTTTATTTTGAGGGAGACTCCTTTGTGGTCTGCTTTCACCAATGAAGACATGACAGGGGTTGAAGAACTAGATAAAAAATATTTGATCCTCTGGTTGGAGACTGCGCACCATCTGGTCCAGAATATTTGTACTGATAATGTCCATGAAACATTGTGCCTATGAGTTAGTGACAATGTACATTTCCCTGTCTATAGAGGGGTAGGTAAAGTCTCCCATGAATAGGGTATTTGATTGTATGGTAAGTGCCTCTAGTAGTCTAGGCACGAGTTGTGAGCTTTGTTGGTCATAGTGTAGCTGGCCAGTACGCTAGGGAACCTTGAATATGGAGACTTGGGCATGGGTGAACTCCAGGGCATTATCCTGTTTGAGACACCTCAACCTTTAACCCAGTCTGTGCTGCTGTTATTTTAAATGTGTGAAAGGCACTGCAGCCTTCCACTTTCTGTAGCTTTAAACAGCACAGACGTCTACATTCTCTAGAGCGAGGAGAGCTCGTTATGTGTAGAGTTTCTTGTTTAGGCTCCTAGCATTGAGCAATAAGACCTTAAAGTTGCTTTGATTTTTTTTTTTTTGCTATGCATTCTTTTTTGACATTGCCTAAAAAAAAGCTTTAAAGGGTTGGATAAAGTTTTAGCCAATATCCGAAAGGCCAGGGGCGACAGGTGCAGATCATCCTTGGCAAAGCAAAGTGGTCTGTTAACCATGTCGTCCCATGCTGATAAATAATGGATTCCCTGAAGTGACATCAGAAACTAAGCCAATTACTAAAAATCAGTCAATCATTTTTTGTTTATACTGTGGCATCATTCTTGGTGAAGGTACAATGCTGCTCAGTGGAAGACACGTACCCGATTTTTGCCTCCAAGGAAGTTACGTACATACATCTCTCCCACACTGTGTTAGTTTCTTTAAAGATTGTCCGAGTAGATGAGATGATTGCTACATTGTCTCAGGATTCCCACATCTACCAAGATGGCCACAGACACATTATGAAATTCCAAATCTATGTTGTCAGAACCTGTATTAGGATGGGCTATTATGGTTTAGGGTCTTGATTTTATAGGGGTCGTCCGAGTGGTGTCTAGGGTGAATGATATATGGTCAATAGTTCTATGATCTTATTGTTGTATGACACTATCTAGCTACCCTAAGGTTAGCTCCATGTAAAGCCTTTCTGTGTTACGGGTTTAAGTCTTGAGCACTAACTTTACAGGTTTGCTACTCATAACGACCAATGGGCATTGAACAGCTCCGTGAAAACATGCCTAATTAATAGAAGACAGAAAAACTGAAAACTAACTCCCGTGCCCTCTGGCCAATAAATGAATACACCAAGATCCCTGGAGTGCCTCCCAATTCAGAGAGACCAGTTGACACCTGCCACCTCAAGATGGATGATTCTGGAACTTCTTAATGTAAAATCACATCAAAAGTAGCTCTCAGGTGCAGATTAAAACCTAGCTAAGTTGCTTGAAAGCCCTCAAATTTTCATAGTGTCCTACATGTGGGTATAATGCGAAATGTCATGGTGTGAGTCAGGAATATTCATTGTCAATGCTCATTTATATCACATAATACCGGAGATATTGGCAATTGCTTGTTAGTAACTATGAAATAAATATTTCCATACATACTTAATACTTCAAAAAACAGGTGACTTACAGGCTGTTGCAAGACATCAGGTGAAACCTTAGATGTTTTTGAAGAAAAATGTTTTTGGTATTTTCACTGCAAGTTGCACATCTTAAGAGATATTCAGTGTTATATTGCTAATTATACAATTTAGCATATGTTTTCATATTTCTGTAAATATCTCAATAAACATCCTACAGAAGGACCTCACTGAGACAGATGCCAGGTGTCAGAGCCATGGCCTCAAGCTCAATGCCAAAAAGTGCACGGTCATCCCCTTTGGTAAAAACTCTGTACTCATGAACTTCCACATAGGCGGCAGTCTACTTAATGCCGAATGTGTGATAAGAGACCTGGGGACCCAGGGGGACAGTAGTCTATCCTTTGAAAATCACATCACCACCAATAGTCAGGAAATCCTTCTACGTGGCACACTTCATCACAAAAGGGTTCTCATCTACGAAAAAGAGGTCATTGTTCCTTTCTACTCGACACTCACAAGACCCACTATAGAGTACAACGCCCCTTTTGGAATGTACCTCACAAGACATCTGCAGCAGCAGCTGGAAAGACCACAGACGTACCTTACAAAGAGGATTACTGGCCTCAAACAGATGCCCTACGTGGACCGTCTCAAAAAACTCCAGCTTTACTCCGTAGCATATCGCCTACTCCGAGGTGATCTCTGCCTAACATATAAAGCTATGTCAAACCCAGAGCTGTTGACATGCTACACCTAAAGAAATCCCAATCCTTCTGAGCTACACGCTCTAGGGATCTAAACCTTGTCACTGCAATAAACAGGACATGCTGAAGGGATAGATTCCTATCCCAGAGACTTCCCATACTCTGGAACAAGCTACCCATCTATGTCAAGCAAAGTTCCTTATTAGCACTCTTCAAGAAAAATCTTGATAAGTGGATGGGAAATAAAAAGTACACCCTGGGGATCACTTCTGTGGCTCTGCTCGACAGGGGTACAGGAAAATAACTTTCTTGGGTGGCATAAGCCACGGAACCTTGTTGGCTAGGCTTACTAAGGCCCTTTGGCCGATGGTCTAGTACCTAACTATGAATATGCACTCAGAGAAATTTCTTGTGATGTTAAACCTTATGCCTGGTTAACAAAAATGTTCTAAACGATACATGTCTTTGCAGTATAGTTTACATGATAGAACAATTTGTGAAAGTTTAACAAAAAATATAATTTGGAGTATGTGTGTATTACAATATTATTTATTTATTTATTTACTTACATTTGTTAACTGGGAATGTCGACTGGACGCAGGTCCATTTTCAGCAGAGGCCCGGGGAGAAAAGCTACACAAATATTACAGACATAGTTACAGATTGAATCCTAGCAATTAAAATATTACAAACATAGTTGCAGATGAAGGACATAGTGCATTCAGTAGATAACTAGCATCTGTTCTATCCACGAAGTCATAGCAGATATTAACAATTGTTACAATAAGAAGTTACTGCCCTATAATAAGTAGATAGGCATGGAAGTATCAGAGCTTACTGTAATCAAAGGTAGTTTGTGGGGTGGAAGAGAGGTAGAGGGAAGACTGAGTGGGAGAAGTTAGAGGGGAAAGTTACAAGGGCATAGCCAGCATGTTTTTAGGTGTGCTTTAAGTAAAGCTTTGAAGTGGGTGCATGATGGTAGAGAGGTTATTGTGGGGGAGGTGGTGTTCCATAATTTGGCTATAGCACTGGAGAATAGTGCTTCTCCAGCAGTGTTATTGGCTCTAGTAACCTGCAATTGATTTTTGTTACTGGATCATAGTGGTCTGGTGGTGAGATAGGGCTGGAGTAGATACTGGAGGGATGGGACCTTTAGAGGATGGTCAACCAGTTTGTGGGCGAGTGTACGTTGATACCATTGAAGGAGGTAAGGGCGTTTTAGCCAGCCTAGTTCAGTAAGTGAGAGACAGTGGTGACTGTGGTAGGATGCCCCGGTGGCGAATTTGGCAATTGCGTTGTAGCAGGTCTCGAGTTTATTTAGGTTGGTGTATATTGGAGAGGCATAAAATAGGGTGGAGATAAGGTGCGAATTTGCAATTGAAATCCTACCTGCTTTGGTGAGGAGTTGCTTATTTCTGTATAAGGCTCCTAGTTTTTGGTGGACTTTTTGTTTATGGTCATGGATATGTGAATGTCAGATTTGAGATTGTTGTCTATTTTAACTCCTAGCAATTTGATGTGATCTGTTGGGTGGATAGTGGTGTTGTCTTTTGCTGTGATGTTAAAGTGAGAGTTGTTTTGAGTATGTTTGGTGGGTTCGAAGATGAGGAGTTTAGTTTTGTTTGGGTCGAGTATTACCTGGGCATTGGATAGCCAAGTTTCAACAGAGGAAAAGACATGTTGTGTGACCTTTTGCAGTTCGGGTAGGGACTGGGCGGAGAAGTTGATGGTTGAGTCATCTGCATATTGTATGAGTGTGCCATGTTTGGTGGCAGAGGCTACATTATTGGTGAAAATAGAGAAGAGTAGGGGTCCAAGGATGGATCCTTGGGGAACACCAACAGAGACAGGTAGTTGGGGAGATGTGTCATTTTGCCATACAATAGATTGCTGGCGGTCAGACAGGTAACTTTTGAAACCAGTTGGTGACTGATTGAGAAAAGGATAGGTTATTGAGTACAGAGAGGAGTTGTTTGTGTGGGACCATGTCAAATGCTTTAGATAGGTCTAGGAAAGTAGCAGAGGAGAGATGGCCATTGTTTTTATGGTGAAGGATAGTGTTAGTAAGAGAGAGTAAGGCAGTGGTGGTGCTATGGTTTGGTCGGAAACCATGTTGAGTATTAGAAAGGTGGTTGTTAGTAAGGAGGTAGTCTGAGATTTGAGAGTGAATGCATCTCTCTAGTATTTTGGAGACTGGATATAGAATCGATATGGGGTGGTAGTTGGTTAGATCTGAGGAGGGGCCGCCTTTGTGAAGGGGAGTAATGTGTGATATTTTCCATAGTGCAGGGACATAGAATTCTGACAGAGATCGGTTAATCAAGATGGATACTGGGTAGGCTAGGGCGTCAGCTGCAATTTGTAGGAATTCACTTGGGAGGTTCTCTACTGCTAATTTTGTGGGTTTAAGTTTAGTTAAGAGTTTTCTTATGTTGGAGGTAGGAATGGGAGAAAATGAGAAGAGTGTGGGGAGATTACTGGGTGAAGGTGTGGAGTGTAGGGGTGGGGGGTTGTGTTGTCTACCTAGTGATAGTATGGTTTGTGTGAAGTGTGTGTTGAATGAGGTGGCAATATTTTCTGAGGAGTGAGGAATGTTAGTTGTAGGGGGTATTGATTTTACCTGGGTGGAGGATGGAGTTTATGGAGGTCCAGAACTGTTTGGGTTTGTGTTGGGAGGAGTTGAGGGCAGACTCTATTGCGTAGTTCTACGAATTTCTGTCTAGCTGAGTGGGTTTTGGTTTTGCGCCAGTGTTCCCAGGCTTTATCTCGGTTTTTCATTTCTGACCTAGTGGTTTTCTGTAGCCATGGGGAGGGTTGGGTTTTGGTTCTGGTAAGTCTTATGGGGGTATGGATATTTAGGATGCTTAGGAAGGTAGTATTGAAAAATTGGACTGAGTCATCTAGGCTGAGGTAATTTAGGGGGTGCCAGTTACATTCTTTGAGGGATGAGATGACTGTGATTGGGTTAAAGTGTAGTGTTTTACGTATTTGATGGTAGACGACCGGTTTAACTTGGTATAGGTGTGATATTGTACAGTACTTATGGAAAGACTATGAATGCACTACTATCACTGCAAATATGTCTTACCAATAGCATTACTATCTGTATAGTTTTGATTTTGATAGCTTTTATTGTTTGCAAAATGTTTACATTTACCTTATACTTTATAAGTTTATTTTTCAGAAAATGTTCTAGATTGCCCATACATGTCAAGCAGAGTGCCTCTTTGGCCCTCTTCAAAAGGAACCTTGACGATTGGATGGGAGAAAGGAAATTCACCCCAGGGATCACGTCAGTCACCCTGCTAGACAGGGGTCCAGGGAAGTAAATAGTGTGGGAAGAAATAGCCAGGGAATTGTTATGGCTAGGCTTGTATAGGCCCCTAGGGCTGATAGCCTAGTACCAACCTATAAACCTATGAATGCAAGATGTGTGTAAGCTGTAAGAGGTGTGACATTCCACACCACACAGGTGTTAATAAGCAAGGACTTTAACAAAGCAACTACCAGAGGATACTGTTGCCAACCAAGGTATGAATGAAATCAGATGGGGTTTGAAACATTTATATGGAAACACAAAAACAAAAATAAAGAAAAAAAAAACAGTAAGATAGGACTAAGCTAACATTAAACAATTAGAAAGGAAAGCAAAGAATAAGAAATGTGATGCAGATGTGCACAAGCAAACAGATATCCTAAGTGGAAATCGGTCTGAACTTGCTAAAAAGTTTCCAACATGAAGAAAATTGTGGTTCAAGTAGAGTCTAAGGAGTAGTTTATTAAGAAATATATAGGGGTATGGTACAATACAGTGACAAACACTAAAGAAAACAAGAAAAACTTAAAGAATGCAAAAATAAATAAGTAAATAAATAAAATACTGAAAGCACTGAAACTAAAACTGTCAAATGCTATGGGTATACCAGAAAACTGAAAGTCCTTGTAACATTTCAAAATTCAGAAGTGCCACAAAGGTCACAGCAGTTTGGAATGAATTTTGCCTAGATGGTAGGAAAATCCCTGTAGCTAGAGCACTCTTACCCTATAGTGCCTCTGGAAGATAGTGACAAGACCATGCCTGGACTATACTGACAAATCAGTTTGATGGTTATACTGGGAGTCAACAGGGCAGTGATGAAACTCAATACTCCCACTTCTTAGCTGGAGTTCAAGTGGTATAGGGAGTTGGAAGGCAATAAGATGGCCTGTAAGTGGTAAGTGAAGTCAAAATAACTAATGCGCCTATATATAAAAAAAAAAAAAGGAAATGGAAGATGGTAGCAACAGAGACATTTGCCCCTCAGAGCAAAGGGATAACAAGGGGAAGCAGGAATGGGCCTGGCCTACAGGAGCTATACAGTTGGCAGTCCGATACTTAGTCAAAAGACCTGTGCAAAGACCAGAGAGGCCGAGGCCAGAAGCAAGGCCAGATTCTCATCAAAGAAGACTGGTCACATGGAATGAGAGAGACTAAGGAGAACTTTGAGTTAAGGAATTTTAATAAAACTATTTAAATTAATTTGTTTACTTTTAAGAATTATCTGAAAGCATCTCAGGATTGTCAAGAGAGTATACTGCAGTGACAAGTTTATTTCAGTAAAGGCATGACATGATTTAAAATTTATGAATTCCGGCTGTGTGTGTTCAGTGAAGGGCAAAAAATAATGCACGTGCTTTCTGCAGTAAAATTAAAGAATGATAGTAGAAAATAAATATTGTTAAGAGTGTATGTCTTTAGGAAGCCACAGGACACAATAAATGGATCAGCCCTTGAACAAAAAATATAATTTTTTGTTATATTACAAGATTGCCCTCTACTAAATCTACTCAGACTCCACAGAGGATTACACAGATTCATCAGGAAATATAAACTCAAGTTTAAGTCGCAGACAAAGAATTATTAATCCTATTAATAAAAACTGAAACATAAGAAAAAAATTTTGATAATGCATAAAGATGACTTTCCAGACAAATGTACAAGTTTTGTACACTTCTTTTACTGAAAATAAACTGAGAAGAATATTAACTTAAAACATTAAAATTAATGAAATAAATGATCAAATCAGAGAGCTAAAAGAAAATAAAGCATTATGAATTAGTAGCATTTTTCTTGAACATCAAAAAATATTTCCCCAGCCTGATTAATTTACTGCATAACATTTGTAACAAATGTGAATAAACTCAGTCCACTCCCACATAAGTGATCAATTACAATTCTGATGCCAGAAGACTGAGCATGTAAAATGTAGTTGGTACTAATTGGTACAATTTCTCTTAAATGTTAACCATAAAATTTGTTATGTCCACATTAACAGAGAAAATTGAATTTTACATTTTTGTTTTATTCATAAAGGTCATATTTTAAATATTTAAACAGGCAAACAGAAATTTTAGCACTGACAAAATATATTAGTTTATACACTGAAAATATGTTAGTTTCTTAGGACTGGACTAATTTATTAAAACAAATCAGAGGGATTTCGTTTTTGCACATCATTTACACATATTTAAAATATATATTAAAATTATACAGTATAATGCAACAATTTACATTGTGGGTTCAGTCTTTCTCACGGTATTAAAATGAATAAACTTACCAAACAAGAATGCCCTTTCTCTCTTTTACTATTTATTTCAGTGACAGATCTCTTGGATAACTATAAGACAAAATAATATTAAAGTTTACGAAACAGACAGTGGCAAGAACTGAAATTACCATTATCTGCAGAAGGCAGACTCCTAACAATAATAAAATGTTAAAAATACCAAAGGTTACTTTTGGTAATGCACATAAAATTTTGTTAAAGTCTGAAATGTAATGATGGTAAAACTAAATAACTGATAATTAATAAAATAAATATAAAAGAGAACTGGTTATATAAACAATTAAATTACCTTGTTATAGTTACTGCATTTAACTTGGAATCCATTATCAAATTAACTATAAAAATATATGAAACTGGTCTAACTTTTTTTTTCATTTGAAGACAAATTAATTCTTAGTAAGATGATTTTACTGCAATGTTATATCTCACAAAAACACTACTTTAGTCCCATCTAAAAGTGTTATTCATAGTCGCTGCCCTTAAGTATATTAAAAATGTGTGCTGGTTGCTCACATGTACATCTCGGGCATGATTCTTGGAGGTAAACATCTGAAATGTAAGGACCCACTAGAGCAAGTCCCAAAATGTGGACACTGAATACTTGAAAGATTGGACTTGTATATATAGCAGAGATGCCATTTCTCGGAATATTCTCTTCTCTCAAAGGTATGGCAATCTTGGAGTTGTGATACATAAATTCCATGGTGTGGGGGGGGGCTTTCCCCCCACATGGAGGGAATGGGGGAGTTTGCCCCCTGCAAAAAGCAGTTGTAAGGAAGTGAGTGATTTTTGAAATTTGCCCTTCAGTCTTTTTTTTTTTTTTTTTTTTTAGATTTTCATGTGCCAACATTTCAACAGGGAGTGCAGCAGTATGAATCTGTTTTGGAAGAACTTATGCAAAGGAGGCATCAATGCCAAGTAAATGAATACCCAGGAATTATGCAACTCTCTTTTGTAAATTAGGCACCTTCTCCACTGTGTGATTCAAATCACTTTTTTATGAGCAGAGGGGCAGTGAACATAAGCTCTTTTCACTTTGCAGTCAACCTGTGATCCAGAAAGATGCTAGCAACTACTGTTGCTTCTACTAGCGAAAGCTGTCTCCCACTGCGAGCTGCTCTTCTCAGTTCCATCACAGATACACGTGTCTAGCAATGACCACCAACAAAAAGGTGGAGATGTAGATAAAGACCAACTCAGTTTTAACTTTGATGACCAAGAAATTCTTAACCGATTTTAGAGTGGACAGGGATATAGTCGTTATGGCCCACATATGAGGAGTTGTGGGTGGTGCATGGCCTTCCTATACTTGTGGATACCAGGGTATGTATATTATCGCTGGAAAATCTCTCACATCATCATCACCCTTCACAAGGCTGGGCCCTCAGAGATATAACTCCCACCATAGCCAAAATCCTAGAGAAAAGCATTCAGCAATAACTCTTTAATCACCTTACCACTAACAACCTTCTATCAGACACCCAGCATGGCTTTAGACCCAAGCATTGTACTAACACAGCCTTAATATCCTTTACCAACACTATTCATCACCTAATGAACAATGGACAACTAGTCTCTGCAATTTTCCTGGACATGTCAAAAGCTTTTGACACCATTTCCCACCAACTACTAAACAAACTTGCTACGTACAATCTCAGTTCATCATCCCTAACATGGCTTCAGTTAGGGAGAACAATCTCTCCCCTCTACTGACAGTATACACTAGAGTACCGCAAGGATCCATACTTAGCCCCCTTCTCTTTATCATATTTACTAATAACCTAAATTCAGCAACCCAAGTTGCTTCAGTCATACAGTATGCAGACAATCCATCTCTTATCTGCTCTGCCCCTTCCCCACAAGAACTACAAGATAAGATGCAATACTCATTTCAGGAAATTGAAACTTGCCTATCAAACCACCAACTCATTATTAACCCAAATAAGGCTAAGTTAATGATTTTCACAAACAAAACTATCAAGCCCTGCTCCCTACCCCTCTTTATTCAATCCGCCAATGGTACCAAAATTGAGCCTACGAAGCAGGCTAAACTCCTAGGTGTTACAATAGAGGACTGGCTAAAATATGATATTCATATTTCCCTAACAATCAAAAAAGTCTATGCTAAACTCGGAGCTCTCTACAGGCCAAACCTTACCCAACACCCCAAGCCAGATTAGCCACAGCTAGATCTCAGCTTTTATCTACCCTTTTCTACTGCTCACACATCTTCCCCAACTTACACAAAGCCAACCTTCATAACCTAGAATCCTGCTATACCAAAATAGCAGTTTGCCACCAATCATCCCCATACAGCCCATCATTGTTCTGTTCAACAACTTAACTGGCTAGGACTTCCCAACCAGTTAACAGTAAACCAACTTACCGTCACAGCCACAAAATCATTCACAGCCCCAATAACTGCCCCACAATTTCAACCGAATAAAATAGCCAAGACCTGGAATGCTCTCCCTCTACAAATACAAAACACTCCCTACTATTCTTCTTTTAAAATAAAAATAAAAAAATATCTTAAAACACAACTGTCTCTGCCCTCCTAGTTCTCCTGGATTATTCTTCTCTCCTAGTATTTCTCAACTCTCTTCAAACACCTTTATACAGCTCAAGCAATTCCTCAAATGTTAAAATGACTGGTTTGCTCCCTGATAGATTTTAAATACTTCAGTATTTTCAATTATCTCTGTATTTATGCTATGCGCTATTACTTTTTGATAGGAACTTTGTGTACATATGTGTTCAACTGGTCTGCTCTCTGATAGTTTGAGCTATCTGTAATTACATTTCTCAATGTTCCTATTTGTAATAATTTAGCTAGTTTACTTTTTTAACATATGATTACTATGGTATAATTCATATTTTACTATTGTATTTTCTGTTTCTGCTTTACAGCTTTTCGCCCCTGGTCTCCGTTGAAAATGGGCTACTAGCCTAGACAGACACTACCTGGTAAACTATATATATATATATATATATATATATATATATATATATATATATATATATATATATATATAGGCTTCTGCCTCAATGATACTTTCACGTGTGCCAAGAGTATGTCAAGAGTATGTTTTGGAACTATTGATCAGTATATTTATCTGCTTGAGTTGCCTCAGGAGTTAGCCAGAACCATGAGTGTCTTTTATGGAATGGTACATTTTGGACCCTTGTTGCCATAAAAGGGCCCCATCTAAACCAATGGGAAGCAGTACCAGAACAAAAAGTGCTACGATTCCATCAACTGCCAGGTAGTGTATGATGCACAGGTATGCATCACTAACATGTTGGCCCAGTATTCTGGTAGTACACATGATTCTCTCATCTGACACACAAGCTCACTCTTATCACCTCTTCCTTCATACTAGGATACCCAATGGTCACCTTGTTGGCAAGTGTAAATTTTTCTAATGACAATTATTTGTAAGTATAGATTGGAAAATGAATCAAGTAATAATCCTCCCTTTTATGGTTATGTCACCCCTCCTTTTGTTTGTTTTGCAGGTGATGCAGGCTACCCACTCGAACCATGGCTAAAAAACATAGACTACAACCCTAGGCGAGCTGCTGAGAAATGCTTCAGCATCACCTCATCTGAGGCATGGACTGACACTGAGCGAGTAGCCTTCTGAAAGCCTGCTGCCTGTTTCCTTTGCTTGGATGAGTTGGGGGATGCCCTTCAGTATGAGCTTGTTACTATATGCAAGATGTTTACTCAGTGTTGCATTCATCACAATATGATCACGTCAGTCTGGTGCCCATCTACCCATGACAGCAGTGCAGCTCCCAGTACCTTTTCTCCCAACATTAGTGATACTGACAGAAGCCAGTCATCAGCAGTAGCACAAGATCCCCTGCGTCAAGCTTGTGCAAGGAATACAGCTGTTCAGGCAAAGAGGTGGTGTCTAGTCCACAACTATGGGCCATGGCATTTACTTAGTAAAAGTAAAACAACAAAAATCACATAGATAATGCCCAATGCATACAGCATTACTTGTGGGCTATATTGTGTGGAATACGGTTAACTGATTAACACAGTACATTTGACTTTTTTTCATCCCCGAAATCAGAAGCTTGTTTGAATGTTTTATTATGCAGTGTACTTGGCTTAGTGGCAGCAGTAAGGATTTGATTGTCAGGCATCTCAACTGTCACCTGTATAGTCAATGATAAAGGCATAAAGAAAATGGTGAAGATCTCCACTTAGGCACAGTCTTTTTTTAATGCTGTTTCAATTTTTTTCCAAAGTTATTTCCAGGTTTAGAAGGGGTGGAGAAGAACTGGTGTACATCTGAGAGTTACTCTGACAGGATGACAAGTAATATTTTAAAATAAGGTGAACGGCAGCATGCATAGGGGTAGTATTACATTTTGAATGCAGTGAGCAGAGTACACTATGAGAGTACATTATCATGAAAATACTGGTAGTTTAAAGGAAAGTGTATATTCCTCTTTTGTGTTGTTCCGTCTCATTACTGTTTTTCACATTTATCTATCCACAACCCCTTTTCTCATTTTTGCAATCATCTAGAGCAAAGGTTTACACCACCAGATGGATAGCCCTGCCACGGTAGATCTTCCACACCACACACATGCATGCACGCCGACACCTATGGCCAATCTACCTACTGCATGTTATTTGGAAATGTGGGAGGAAGCCACAGCACCCACAAGAAACCCATGTAAACAGGACAACGACATGCAGACTCCGTACAGAAGGCACCCCAGCTGAGAATTGACCCACGGAACCTCTTGCTGTGAGGCGACAATGCTATCTGCTGTGCCACAATGCCATCATTGTTTTGATGGTTTCAGGTATAAAAATGAAAAAAAAAAAAAAAACATGGGTCTGGATGGTGACTACAGTGCAAGTACCGAGTTTTTTTTGTAAATTATTTTAATCGTGCACTATATATATTTTTGCTCGAGTGTGATGCAAGGTAAACTGACACTATATATCACACTTTTTTTCTGTTCCTTAACACAAACTTGCTGATTCATAAAGTTACTCCAGTCATCACTTGTAAAGTGCTGAAGATTAAAGTGGCAAAAGTGCTAGCTACCAGCAAGATTACAAAAAGTGTGATAAGATATGCACAGGGTTATTAGGAAAGTTTGTCCTGCACTGACCACAGTAGTCTGGGTACTTTAAAGAATTTTTGTTTCTTTTAAGTATTGTCTCATCACATTTTTCAGAGGTAATAAAGAATTATGCATGGATATGTATGTCTGGAAAGTAAAGTTACCACCCATCCTATTATCAGCAGGACACTCACAGGTTGAGCTATCTTATCCTGCTGCCCACTCTTCAAAGCAGTAGGACTTGAAAAGTTCCACATTTTGCTCACTCGGAGTTGCTGTGGAAAAGCTGCAATTACTTCCGGTGCTCCGTTTTCCTCCTACATCCCAAGGACATGCTGTAGGTGGATTGGACACTCTAAATTGGCCCTAGGCATGAGTGTGTGTGTGTGTGTGTGTGTGTGTGTGTGTGTGTGTGTGTGTGTGTGTGTATGTATGTATGTGTGTGTGTGTGTGTGTGTGTGTGTGTGTGTGTGTGTGTGTGTGTGTGTGTGTGTGTGTGTGCCTTCTGTGGAAGGTTGGGCAGTGGGCTGGCAACTCGACACCATAAAACTCCACTGCCAATCATGAGCGGACAGGTGATCCGCTGTGGCGACCTCTAACCGGGAAAAGCCAAAAGAAGAAAAATTGCCTGAAGGGGTGGGGAATTAGGCCAAAGAGCCCTACAAATTTCACAGCTGTAGAGCAATTTGTTATTAGTGCTTCTACAGCTGCTAACAAAACAAAAACTAAGATTTGGCTTTTTTCTTCTAACTTCCTAGCTAGCCAGAGAGTCACCCAGCTCAGTGGAGCTGAACTTGCTTTTTTTGTGCTGTAGTGTGTGTGTGTGTGTGTGTGTGTGTGTGTGTGTGTACGTGTGTAAAAGGAACAAAAAGATCCCTGCCTTTTCTGGTTTTATCTTATTATTGAGAACTTGCTGCAGTCTGGGATTACTGGACAGATGAAAGCCTAGACTGAGAATTAATATGTACTAAGTACAGTTTTGTACCTACCATAAATGTAGATGTTCGAGTGCTCATACAGCTGCAGTCATTACAGATGGGTTATCCTGCCGTCAGGCGGGTCCTCAGTCGGGCGAATTCCAAAGTCTAGGTCCAGCGTCGGTTGTCGTCGCTTCTTCCCTGACGTCAGTGCGGCAGGGAGAGGCAGCCGACGCCATTTTCTTCAGTTTTTCTTGCCCCAGATGTCAGGTGCCCCCAGAAGGAAGGCAAAACATAATGTTATGCAAACATGCAATATAGAACAATCAAAAAACAGTAGTTGCAAGCAAATACACCATAAAAGAATACCTCAATTAGGTTGAATGATAAGGTGTTTGTCATAAGGCCTGTCCTAAGAGGGGACGGGGGGGGGGGTAACCTGGACTGCAGCTGTATGAGCACTCGAACATCTACATTTATGGTAGGTACAAAACTGTACTATGTTCATCGTGCATACAGCTGCAGTCATTACAGATGGGAAGAATCCCAAAGCTAAGTAAGGGTGGTAGGCACCAAGTGGAACTAGGAGGAGCGAGGATGCCCTGCAAGACTGCTGTGGCAAAACCTGCTCTAAATTTAGAGTATAGTGGAAGGTGATAGTGCTTGGAGAAAGTGTGCACTGAACTCCAAGTGGCTGCTTCCAAAATGTCCTTGGTAGGGACCCCCCTGAGGAAAGCTGCAGAGGTAGCTGTGGCCCTGGTGGAGTGGGATCCGATGCATGCAGGCACAGTTTTTCCATGAAATGAGTAACAAAAGCGTATGCAGTGGGCTATCCATTTTGAAATCGTTTGTTTGGAAATAGCCTTTCCTTGAGCACCTGTAGCATAGGACACAAAGAGTTGCTCAGATTTCCTGAATGGCTTTGTTCTGTCCAAATAATAACGAAGTTGTCTGTGAATGTCCAAGGAATGTAGTAGTCTTTCCCCTTTGTTTTGTGGATTTGGATAAAAGGTAGGTAAGTGGATAGTCTGATTCAAAGCTACACTGGATACTACCTTTGGCATAAAGGTAGGGTTGGTTCGTAAGGAAACTCTGTCCTGATGGAAAATGATGAATGGTTGCACAGCCATGAGGGCCTGTAGCTCCGAAACCCTGCTTGCTGAGGTGATAGCCAGAAGAAAGGCTGTTTTTCATGACAAGTATTGTAGTTCTGTTGAAGAAGCTGGCTCAAAGGGGGGGAAGGGTCAGCTTTTCCAATATGAAGTTGAGGTCCCAAGCAGGGACTGGTGGTTTCCTTGGGGGTTTTATATTTTTTGCCCCTCTGAGGAACTGCCTTAAGAGAGAATGTGAGAATAAAGGAGGATCTGTGTTGTATTGTGCAGAAATGGCTGAAGCGTGGATCTTGATGGAGGAGAAGGAAAGTCCACTGTTTAACATCTCAGCTAGGTACTGTAAAATTTGAGGTATATTTATTACCCAAGGGATCTTGATTCCAGGCACAAAATCGTTTCCATTTGGCGGAGTAGGCTTTTCTAGTAGAAGGTCTTCTAGCCTCCAAGATGACATCCTGCACCTCCTTGGAGAGGAGAGTCTGCTGGGAAATTAAGGAATTCTCCATGCAGCTAGATTTAGGGTTTGAGCTGGCTGTGAAGGGTTTTGTAGTTATGCTGGGACAACAGAAGAGGGACTAGAGGTAGGATCCATGGTGGGGAATGTGTCAGGCTCTTCAGGAGCGGATACCAGTGTTGTCTTGGCCAGTCTGGAGCAATGAGAATCATTTGCGGCCTCTCTGCTCTGGCTTTTAATAGAACTTTGGTCAGTAGAGGAAGAGGCGGGAAGGCATAAACTGTCAATGTTGTCGAATTGAAAGAGAGTGCGTCCACTTTCCAGGCCTGTGGATGATAGGTCCTTGAACAAAATTTTTTCAACTGGTAATTTCTGTGGGTAGTAAATAGATCTATGTCTGGCTGTCCCCATGCCCGAGTTATCTTTGTGAAAACTTGAGGATGCAACTTCCATTCGTGTGGATCTGTCATATTTCTGCTTAGGTTGTCTGCCAGTGTGTTTTCCTTCCCTGGCAGGAATTGTGCCTGTAGTTGAATTTGCAATTCCAGTGCTGTGGTCCATAGGGTCATGGCTTGCCTGTACAGGGGGTATGAATGAGTTCCCCCCTGTTTGTTTATGTACCACATCACTGTGGTGTTGTCTGCCCTTATCAATAACTGGCCTGGATGCAGTAGGTCTTTGAAGGTCATAAGAGCATTTTGCACAGCTAGCATCTCCTTTGGTTGATGTATAGCTGCTTCTCTTTTTGGGACCATTGTGTGCTCCCCAGGCGTAGTCTGAGGCGTCTGTTGTGATGATTTGAGTTGCTTGAGGTACACAGAAAGGGAGACCTGTGTTTCTTTGGCATGCTTGAGCCCACCACAAAAATTCCTTTTGAAGGCATGGAATGAGTGGTATAATTGTTTCCAGGCTGTGGCTGTGTTGAGACCATAAGTTTTTTAGGTACCATTGAAGTTTCCTCATATGCAGCTTTGCACATGGGATTAGTAGGATGCAAGATGCCATGAATCCCAGAGCCTGCAGGACTTTCCTTGCAGTTAGTCTGGTGAAAGTTGCCATTTTGCTCAAGTATTGAGACAGTTGCCCTTGTTTGTCTGGCGTGAGGTAGGCCATCTGGGTGGTTGTATTCAAGCTGGCACCCAGGAAAATTATCTGTTGAGAAGGTATTAGTTTTGATTTCTTTTTGTTGACTGTGTATCCCAGGAAGTTTAACAGTTTTATTACAAACACCAGATGCTGCAGTAGTATGTCCTTGATGTCCGCTTGGATCAGGCAGTCATCCAGATATGGGTAGATTTGTATTCCTTGTAGTCTGCAGAAGGCGATTACTGATGCCAGGCATTTCGTAAACACTCTGGGCGCAGTAGATAAGCCAAAGGGCAATGCAGAGAATTGGTAATGGGTTGAACCTGCAAGAAATCTGAGGTATCTTCTGCAATCTTGTCTGATAGGGACATGCAGGTATGCCTCCTTAAGGTCCAATGTTACCAGCCAAGACTCCTTGCCCAGCATGGGAAGAAGCTGCTGTAATGTGAGCATCTTGAATTTTGGCACCTGCAGATATGTGTTTAGGATGGATAGGTCTAAGATAGGTCTCCAATCTTTGTCTTTCCTTGGTACCAGGAATAGTCTGGAATAAAAACCTTGACCTTGTTCTTTTGCAGGTACCTCTTGAATTGCTTTCATGTCCATGAGAGCAGAAATTTGTCTTTGTGCCTCTGCCCTTTGATTTTGTGGCAGGTTTGGCATGCCTCTCATTTTTGGAAGGGCGTGAAAGTGGAACCTGTAGCCTCTGTCTATAATGTCCAGAATCCATTTGTCTTTTGTAACAATATGCCAATTTTTTGAGAATAATGCCAGTTTACCGCCCAAAGGTGCTGCCATTAAAGCTTTGCTTGGCAGGTATAGGGGGAAGTCATTGTGTCTGTTTTCTAAATGACTGTGATCTATCTTCTCCACCTCTTTGGGTTGATGCTTGCCACTGTCTTGCTCTGTAAGATCCTTGAGGTTGCCCTCTACCCCCTTGGGCGTCTGTATCTGCCCCTTTGAGGTTTGTCCGTGGCTGGAAAGGACCAATTTTTTGAAGGCCAGTTTCTGCTAAAACGTGGAGGTTGTACCTGCAGGAAATCTTTCACTGTTTGCATTGATTTCGCTTTTTCCTCCATTTTCTTTAGTACCTCCTCAGCTTTAACACCAAACAATACATCTTTTTGAAGTGGAGCATCTAATAATTTTGCTTTGACATGATCTGGTAAGGTTTGCTCTTTGAGCCAAGCATGTCTACGTATAACAGACCCCGTAACAGAAGCTCTACATGAGGCCTCTAAAGCATCAAAACCACACTGCAAGGTATGTTTACCCACTTGCTCTGCACCATGCAACAAATCCTGCAACTCTTTCAAATCTGGTTGTTCTGGTTGTGCCATTTTGCTTTTCAACTGAGATAACAAAAACTGTTGGTACTTTAACATATGGAATTGACAGTTTAATGCCCTCATGGTTAAAGTGGCCGAGGTATACACCTTTTTCCCCCACCTTTCTAATGCTCTGGAATCCCTCTCTGAAGGTAATGGGTTTTTAGCAGTAGAGACCTTGATTCCCTTGGGAACCTGTGAAATAGTTTCTTGGGTCAGCAGTATGGCTTTTATATAGGAACTGGTGAGAATCAGGAACCCGGTAATACCTGTCTGGTTTAACAGGAGCTGGAGGTAAAGAATCTGGATTAAGGCTGGCTTCTGTGTACACATCATCCAAAATATCTAAAACAGGAGGGATAGCCAGGGGCCTATGCTGGGGTAGCAATAGAAATTCCCTGAGCCTTTTCTTGGAATCTGAGTAATCTTGGCCTTCCCAGTGAAAGTGTTCCCTCAATGTATGCAGGGTTTCCCCAAAAGAGTAGTCCTCAGGGGGGGAGACCGAGGGAATAGACTCCTCAGCATCTGAGTCCTCGAAAGGGGAATAGGCGTAATCCTGGTCCTCAGAGTGTTCTGAGGTAATAGAAGCCTGATCTGAGGAAGGGTAGTCTTCCTCTAATCTGGGTCTTTTGTCAGAGGGGGGTTGAGAACCCCTGATAAGAGTAATCAAATCCTCAGCCATTTTAAGCATCTGCTTTTTAGGCATGGGGCCTTGAGAGGAGGTCTGAGGACCCTGTTTTTTGGTTTTCATGGCTGCTTTAGATTTAGTGAAAGATTTAATAGAGAAGGTGGAAGGCCTGAAGACGCCTTCAGAAGTGGCAGGCCTGTCTAAATTCTGAGTTTCCCCGCCAAGAGTGGCGTTGGTATCTGCAGTAGGAATGGGGACCGAGGAGCCTGCGACCTCGTGTACTGAAGTCACCGGTAATGTAGTTTCATCGGTACTCAGGGGCTGCGTAGGCGCCTCGCTGAGAACCGGAGAACCGGTAGTCGGTCTAAGCGTGGTCTCAGTAGTCGGTGCGGACCTCGGATGTCGGTCCTTATCTTTGCGTCTTTTGCTCAAAACTGGAGTCGGAGTATCCGACGACATGATATAATTAAATTTTTTGCCAAAATAATGAAGGGCGAACTCCGCCCGGCGCTTAATAGTGCGCTTGTTGAATATAGCACAAAAACAGCAGGCCGAGACGTCGTGGTCTGGGCCTAAGCAAGGTATACAAAAAGAGTGGAAATCCTTATGCGGTATTTGCTTCCCACATGAAATGCAATTATTAACTTTGTCTGACATCGGTTTGAGGCAAGAAAAGTTTCCCCAACGGGGTACTTAGCTTTAAAGAAGACTTTGGCTGAAATACTTTCGTAAATCTCAGGAGCTGGCTGACTGGCACTTGCGAACTGCTTCTGCTTCGGGCACCGCGCGGCAAGAAAGACTGAAGAAAATGGCATCGGCTGCCTCTTTTATACCCCTGCCGCACTGACGTCAAGGAAGAAGCGACGACAACTGACGCCGGACCTACACTTTGGAATTCAGCCGACCGAGGACCCGCCTGATGGCAGGATAGCCCATCTGTAATGACTGCAGCTGTATGCACGATGAACATCAGAAAATTAGAAGATGAACTTAACTTCTGCTTGCACTTTGATGCAAAATAAATAGCTGCAGCATACATGAGAACTTTAAAACTTATGAGCTACTGTTATAAACATTTGCAAAGGTGAGGGAGTGAGTGAACCTGTCTCCATTTCAAATTCCCCAAGCAACATCTCAGTAGTATTTTATTAATATAGTACTGGGTACAAGAAAAGAGCAATAACTTGATACCACTGTCATTCATTCTTCCTTAGCTCTATCCCTGGTTGTAGGAAACATCTGAAGAAGTGATGCTACCAACTGGACATTTTTTGCATGTTGTGGTTTTCATTGTCCATAATGATCCATTTTCAAAGTCAACATTTAGTTACCTCGTTTAGCCTATAGGTGGTCAAATTTTGTCATTTTTTTTTTAGCCTGACCTATAGTTTTGTTGCTGTTGCCCTATCGTACAATTTCCTTTAGCCATCTACGACTGCTTGTAAACACAATTATCTCACTTATTTAAACTGTCACAGTACAGTAGAGATAAACTGTCAATAAGGTGACTGGTGTGATATGTTGTAATACTAATATATCATCAAGGCTGACACATTGGGGCTCTGAGTACTACAAGTAAAACACCAAAAATGAAAATGCTGCAATTAGCAGCATTAGACACAGTAATATGAGGGCTCTACCATGAAACACTGTGACCTCTAAATTTGCTACAGCTGAAGTTGTGCAACCTTAGAGAAAAGAAACAAAAAAGTATTACAAAAAAAAAAAAAAAAAAAAAAAATCACAATTTCACTTTATTTTGAGGGGCCTGACTTTAAAAACAATAAAACTGTCAACAACTCCACACCTAGTGCAATAAAGCATTAATACTAGAACTATTTGCTTAAAGATATGTGATATTTTAAAAGTCTGCTGAAATAGGATGTAACAGACTTAGATATTCCAAATATTTTATTCATTAATCTTAAATTTTACAGTAGTATTTCTAAGGAGGCATGCAGTGGGCACACTGGTAGCTTACCTATCACTTCTGCAAAAGTCTTAATCCCACCTGGTGTGCATCGCCAGTGAGTGTGTATCCCCATCATATAGTCTAGTCTCCACTGCTCCATTGGAGGTACTAGAGGAATGCACTATCCCTTAAGCCAATCAATTCTCCATCAGCTCTCTATCACCTGACTTCAGAACTGAATCTGGGTCATTACCGGAGACACTAATATAACTTACTCTGCCCACACTGGTGGCATAGAGGGATAATGTCCTGACTTCAGTCCAGGCAACCAGAACTCAACTAGCAGCTCAGGTACTTGATAGTGCAGGTAGATAAAGATGGACATGTCCACCCTGGGAGGAGGAGGCAACATGCATGTGCTTGTGGCACACGTGCATGGTCTGATTTCTCCGGTGGAAACCCAGGAAACACAAATGCAGCGTTGCTTGATTGTTTGTAGGGTGTCCTGTTGTTGTTATCTCATTATGAAAGTGATGGAAGGTTCAGTACTGATGCCTACTGCATGTCCCACTCAGAGTATTATTGGGGATGTGAAGAATACGGAATTACGAGACAGCATTCCCCAGTAGCAGTGTGACATTGCCCCAGGGTCCTCAATCTCATCATCAGTCCCAGGCATTATTCAGATTTAACCCTAGGGAGGCTAAGACAGGTCTCACTAGATCTAGTGGACAAGGAGAAGATCTTAACTACCAGGGCTGGGGAATACTCCCTTTTCCTCATTACTGTGTAATCTTTAAGTGAGTACATATATTTTTAAAAGGTGAGGGGTGTGGGGGGGTTACCCCATGCAAAAAATACTGATTTTTGTTGCATGCTCTGAGGTTATGGGTTGGAGTGTGTACAGCAACATGCTGACACTTTTTTTGGTACTTTATATTTTTATGTCAACATTGATGACATTGGCATGGTTAGTGTAATATGCATAATTTTAAGAGTTTTTTTTTTTAAATAAACATAATTGTTTAATGAGAGTAGTGTTTTTTCTGTAAATTTTACGTACTGCTACAACTGAGTAATGTGTGTGTTTTCTCAGTAATGCCTTACTTTTACTGTTAAAGCTGCATAATTTAAATGGTTTGTGTGATTTCAGTATACTGGAATAACTTCACACTATTGTATCCATAAATGCATCTCCTTCAACACTCCTGTGGTGATATCATGGAAGAGGGTGTGGCCAATGTAATAATGGCCACACCCCCATGTCCCGCTTTGGCCCGCTTAAAAGGTGGCAACCCTATGGGAAAATGACTGCTGGGTATGAGCTGAATTTAACTTAGTGAGGTTTGAAATGTGACTTGCACACTGAAGATATCATACACGACATCGCCAAAGAAGAATTATGGGTGATGGCCCATTGATTGTGAGCAAGTGCTGTCACATGAGCTTGATACTGAGCTACTGTGATGGTGGGATAGTCTAGTTGGATAAGAACTTGCCTTAACAGTAGATGTCCAACTGATCACTGTTGCAGGGGTCCCTATTACTTCATCAAAAATTCACATCATCTAATGGTGTTTTGGACAGCATTTTATCGAACATGCCATTTGCCAAACCATTCTGATCTAGATTGTATTACTGTGGGGATCAGGAAATCTGCCCTTTCCCCCACTGTAGTGTGATCTTGGAGTTGGTATATATAATTATTGGGGTGGATGTGGGGGGGGGGTTGATGAATGGCATTTCCAATGAAATGCCGTTCGACGATGTGCATTTTCGATGAAGTAATATAGACACCTGTTGCAGTATTACAAACAGATGGGATATCTTGCCAAGGATAGATGTACATCTAGTCAGTATATCAAAGCTTGGGCTCCCTCCTCTCACTCCAGATGTCGGACATATAACCTCATACTGAAAGAGGCAGAAGTACATAAGGGATGCACGGGCATGAATTGCCTCAAGGCTTTCTTGCTTAGGAATTCCAAGACAGCTGCACACTCAGTAACAGCTTAATTTCAGCTCTCCCAGTGTGAAAACAGAAACCAGAAAACATGGACAGTGAACTTGTGTTTATGGGTAAGTGCACTGCCTGGATGCCAGCAAAAAAGAAATTCAGAGAACCTGAAAGAAAATCAATCATAAAAGGTGAGAAGAAAAACACTGACTGGGAAGAATTCTGCAGCTGTTCAGGTAAAAGCAGTTCAAGTTCCAGCTTTGGTGCAAGATATGACTTCCAGTATCCTAGAGGAAAAAATAAGTCAAATGTACTCAGAGATGATTAAAATAGATGAAACACTGAAAGAGTATATCAACTCAAATAACAAAAAGGGTGGAAAAAATGGAAGAGGCTTTAAACAGATATTCAAATGAGGTGATAAAACTGCAAAATCAGAGGTCAAAATGAAGAAAAGTCTGACTGTAAGACTGCTCAAGAAGAGATGTTTAAAAAAATAATAGAATTAGAGGACAGAACACATATGGAAAACCTGATATTTTCTGCTGTACCAGAGAAACTGGAAGGAACAGACTATTAATTTTATGAAAGCACAAAAAAGCAACTGGACTGGTATTTTACAGTAGGAGATGTTAACTGAAAGGGCACATCATGTGTATGCTCCAAACCTGGCCATGAGAAAGCAATGTAGACCTTTAATAGCAAAGATGCAATCCTACAAGCAGAAAAAGAGTTGATTCTGGCAAAACTGTAGCAGAAGGGCAAAGTACTAAATGTGGGAGACGGTAGAGTGTTTGTGGAAAATGATTGCTCACTCTACACCAGGCAGAAGAGGAGTAAATTTACTGCACTAATCAGGGAATGTAAGAAGGGGTCTACTTTTTCTGACTGAATGTACACTTTTTTGAATGACAGACAGGGGACTCAACTTTAGCGAAAGTGCACTTAAACGAAAATACACTTTTGCAAACACATTATCAAAAACAAAAAACAAAATAAATACTGCAAACACATTTTTGCAGGGGGGGCAAGCCCCCGTGCACTCCCCAATGTGGAGGGCTGTACCCCCACATCTCCCACTACTTATATATACTAAATCCGAGATCGCACTACAGGGGGAAAATGGTATATTTCCTTATCCTCACTGTACAGTGATCTATAACAAGTTTTCTCAACAGTAAAGATTCCCCTCCCATTACAAACCTCAATTGCAAGTAAAACTCACCACAGCTTAACTACAAGAGGATCCCAGAACTAGTGACCATTTCTTTGTGAAAGTGCACTTTTGCTAAAGTGGAGTTGGCTGTCTTGTCATTTGAAAAAGTGTGCTTTCGATCAAAAAAAGTGGACCCTGTAAGAAGACAATGTGGAATTCAAGCTGCTGTATCCAGGTGTTTTCAGAATATTCTTTCTTGGAGGGTCAAAATCATTTTTTGATGCTGAACATGTTAAGGAGGAAATAGTTTGTCCAACAAAAAGTGAACTATCAAACAGAAGGAGATCCTGCTTCCCATTTTTTTAAACTAAGAAACATCTTTATTACATTAAATTATCATGACATTGGCAATCTTACAATTATATAAATGAAAATAAACCATACCGAAAATCTCAGTTGCAAACATTATCCATTACAAACCCAGCAGATACAACTGTAGCTGCAAACATTATACATCATTATAATAAATCCAGTCAGTCAACCATTACATAGCTCATTCAGTTCCTGCCTTCTTGTAAATTTTGTTCCTCCTCTGCATGTATTGATCCCACACTTCCCATTTTTCCTATGTAATTTGCTCCTACCCTTTGCTAAAGATCTTGATTCCATTTTTTTATCTTTGTTAGTATCTTCGCTACTTCTAGCTAAATTGGTTTAAACTTTGATTTCCATTTTCTAGTAACTGCTTTTTTGGCAGCCATCGTAATTAGGCCTTACTGTGTCTAGGTAATTCCAATTCTGTATCATAGCTCAAAAAATAATTTCCTTAGATACACCAATTTGCTCACCCATCATCTCAGACAGAGCAGTCTGCAGGGAATCTTTAAAGTCTGCCAACTCATTAGACTCCCAGAAAATATGTTCCCAGTTACCTGTTTCTTCCCTACCACACCTCCAACATTTGCTGTCTGCCTGAGGAAAAATTCTTTGGAGTTTACTTTGGGTATAAAAATACTTACGTAAGCACTTCCAAGCAAAGATCCGAAATTTTCTAGACTTTGTTGCATATTTGGGAGACATACATATATCTTCCCATTGTTTCTTTGTGAATTGCTTATCTAATCTCTCTTCCCAATCATTTCTAACCTCCTCTGATTGATTCTTATAATTACCATGCAATATTATACATGTTCTACTAATTATTCCTTTCTTAATGGCAACTTCTGTTCTAGATTCTACTAAAAGCTCTACTAGTGCAGGTCTTTCATTTAGGACCCCTCTATTTCTTTCTCTTTGCCTATACTCCGATATCAGTCCTTGATAGGGAAGGCAATCTCTAATCTGCAGTCCAAATAAATTCTTGCCATCTTCCTATTCTATTACCTTTCCCTCTCTAGTTATTTGCTTCCAATACCTTGGTTCTTTTGCCTGTTTTCTCCAATAAATTCTAGCCCATTCTTGCCTATTCTCTGCAACCCTAAATGCAGTCATCCCTAGCAGTAGAATCTCCTTTCTCCATTCCTGTGTTGGTTTAGTTCTTTGTATACTTTTTGCTACTTTATGAATACAATATTCTGCATGATTATGGTTATTCTCCTTAAAGGTATGCACCTAAAATCCCAGTCTCTCCTTGATTCTTGAGCTTCCCTCCTGTTTCTTCTTCTTCATCATCATCATCATCATCATCTATAATTCAAAGTGGAAAGAGATTACTGCTTGTGCTATGAATAGGCGCCTTAAATGTGATGGACTGACATACCCCTTCAAATCAGGTAATTCCAATCTGACCTGTTCTACTGGAAGAATAATCTTATCCCACTTGACTCTTGCTGTCTTCCCCTCCCAGAATAAAGAGCTGAAACATTTTATAACTGTTTTACACAAATTCTCCTCTAGTTCATAAAAATACACCTGACCTGTGTAGAAGATTAAAAAGACTAAACATATTTTAACTGCTTGTATCTTACTATAGATATCCATATAACAAAGCTTCCATTTTCTCAGTTTTTGCATTTTCTTTTCTTTAGTCTCTTCCTACACATTCTTAGCTGCCACTCTGGAATCATTTTAATCCATGCTCCTAAATACTTAATTTTATCATATCCCCATTAGTATGGACATTGCTGAACCAATTCATATGTGGGTACACTGTTTACAGCCATTGCCTTTGTTTTAGCTTCATTAATTTTGTATCCTGAAAAGATTTGACACAGTCTCTATATGTTCCACAGCACTGTAATGTCCCTTTCTGGTTATGTCAGGTATAAAATAATGTCATCTTAAAACATAACCAGCTTTTCTTGACTACCATACCAATTATATCCTTGAATTTCTGAGTCCCTTATTTTCTTTACCAGTGGTTCTAAATATAATACAAAGGTGAGATAGGACACTCCTACCTGGTTACTCTACTCAAGCAGAGACCAGAGAGGACCCCACCCACTTTTAAATTCTGCCTCCTATCACTCATATATTCTCCTAAGCAGACTTACAATTTAATCAGGGAATGCAAATGCTTCCATTGCTCTGCTCATAAAGTCCCAGCTTACTCAAATGCTTTCTCTGCATCAAGACCTACCAACAACAGTGGTACTTTCTTACTTTCTATTCCCCTCTGGATCATTAGTGTTCTGTTAATGTTGTCAAATGTTTGCCTCCCCTCCACAAAACCCCACAGTGATCCATATCTATCAATTTTGCATCATTTTTACCATTCTTTTAGCCATTATAGACAAACACATTATATTCATGGTTTAGTGTTGAAATGGGCCTATATAAAGCTGGGTCCGATGTATCTTTACCCGCTAGGTATTACAGCTATCACCACTTTCTTCCAAGATGTTGGTACTTCTCCTCCTCTTAAAATACTGTTAAACAAAACCTTCCAGATCATTACCAGTTTTTTCCTTCCTAGCTTCCAAACTTCTGAAGGAATACCATTTATTCCTGTGGAATTTCCTGTAGATTGATTATACATTACTGTTATTTTATCCCCTCTTATCCTGTTAGTAATTGAGCCTCATCTATCTCTAACCCTGGCGTATTTAATTCTTCCATAAACATTTCCATTTATACCTTTTCTTGATTTTCATATTTCTCTGCTTAATATAGACTTGAACAGAACTTCCAAAATACTTCTAATACGTCTATAGGACCCCTTGTTACTTTCTTTGTTATAGGCTTCCTAAGCTTGGCGACAGCCCTTTCTACTTTATGTTGCCTGAATCATTGTGCTAAATGTTTTTGTGCTCTAGAGTTATTATAAAAAACAGCTGCTTAACAGCAATCATTCTAAACTTATGCATATTATTGAGATCATCCCTTATTTTCTGTTTAGCATTCTGCAATTGCTCCTCTTCTTGTTCTGTGACATTCCATCCATTTTGCAATACTTCTAAATAATTCTTATTACTTCTTAATCATATATCCCCTTCTTTTATTTCCACTCTATTTTTAAACTCTACTTTAATTTTATCCTGCTCTAGTTATTATTGGCACATTATATGAAATAGTTATTGGCTGCATAGCAAGACCTTAAATTAAATGCACATGTTCCTGTGAAATGCAAATTCTGTCAAGCCTAGCCCAGTTTTTGTATCTTGGGGAATAATATGCAAATTCACTCTGAACTCCTAGTACTGAATTCACATCTTCCAAGCAAATATCTTCATAAATTCCTTTAAAAATCTACCCTCATTTGTTATATTTTCCATTCTGTGCCTCCCTGACACATCTTCACTATTGCAAATCTTAGCAGTATACATCTACCCTCTTCTCTTACTACTGGAGCTCCTCTTGCAACTAATATAAGTACTCCTCTCTTCCTTTGCCCCAGGTATTCCACTGAATAACTATCCTAAAACCCTTCTTTATCAAATTCATATTTTCAGTTATTTCAAAGTGTCTCATGTAGCATAGCTATTTGCACACTACAGTTTTTAATATAGATGACTCTCTTTTTTGCATTTATCTGTGAGTTCAGTAATGTTTAAAGACATTAAATTATAATATTTTTGAGAGATTATTATTCCCACCTTTTATGTAGAACAGCTTTTTTGTTTAATGTCTAGTTTCAGCTTTTGTGTTACATGCATGTACTGTTTGGCAGGTTAATCTTTTATACAGTTGTTTCTTCTCATCTCCAATTAATGTCACATATTACAGAACTTTTTGTTTTACTGAAATCCCTCAAACAAGCCCACAAACACACACACACCTACAACATATTAACTTAATAACAACACACAAAACTATGTACATCTTCAAATATTAAAGTTTTACCCTCATAATACAAACAAATGTTCCAAACCGACAGACACACACAGAGACTAGAGTTAACTTAAAAGAAAGGTTATCCATGCTAAGACGCATGGTATAGCCTGTTGCTGTCAGGTTTTGTCTTATCTTTACAGCTATCTGAGCTGGGAAAACACTTCAATGCTTTCAGAAACCATTTTCTCCAAGGCATTTCTCTTTATCAGATTGCCTGCTAGAAACATGAAAACCAAACACAAAACTGTTTACTAGAAAAAAGCCTTATAATAGTCAATATTCTTTTTCATTTACTTACTTTCTCATAAAACTTGTTACTAGATTAAGCTAAAAGCCTTAACCCAGTCATTCCCCTATGCAAGAATGAGAAAAAGCACACTAAGTTTGATTTTGTAATGCTCTTTTAATATTCTTTTTACATTGCAGTGCCTACATTTCTTAAAATTCAACAAGGACAAAGAGAGAAGAAGAAAAAAATAGGAACACCTGTTTACATTAGTATCCCCATTACACTTGTGAAGTATATTTTTTTTTAGTTATTTTTAACATGCAAAGAAAATCATGCACCATTTAAATAGCATTCTTAAGAAAACATATTTTTTACTTACAATTAGCTTTCTCCCTCCTCCTCCCCTCTTCTGAGTAGTTTTATGAACATTAATGACAAGAAGTAGGGCATATGGTTTAGACTCCCCTACAAGTTAAGTCCAAGAAAGTCCAACATTTCCAGATTTTCTTGTTCTATTTCTGTTCATCTCCTTCTCCCAAACCTTGTCTCTGCTTCATTTCCATCATGTTCTCGATTCTTCTAGACAACTCTCTCAAGCATCCTCTGTTGAAACACTGAAAAAGGTTTCACTGGCACAGTCTCTCTGTGGTCTTTATTACCAGAAAAAAAGAAGCAGAATCTCCTATTTCACAGCTCACTTTTTGTTGGACAAACTTTTACATTTCTTCCTTAGCATGTACTTCATCAAAAAATGATTTTGTTACTCCACGGAAAAATATTTTGAAGATAGCTGGGTACAGCAGTTTGAATCGCATGCCTGCCTCTTGACATTCCCTGAATAATGGGATACATGTATCCCTCTTCTGCCTGGTGTACAATGAGTAGTCATTCTCCACAAACATACGGCTGCCTCCCACTTTTAGTATTTTATCCTTCTGCCAGTTTTGTCAGAATCAACTCCTTCTGCTGGTAGGATTGCATCTTTACTATTAAAGGTCTACATTGCTTCTCATAGCCAGGTTTGGAACATAACATATGCACAATGTGCCCTTTAAATTAACAATTCCTGTTGTGGAATACCAGTCCAGTTGCTTATTTGTGCTTTCATAAAGTTAATACAGTTTGTTCCTTCCAGCTTCTCAGGTACAGCAGACAATCTCATGTTTTTCCTTCTTGCTCTGCCCTCTAATACCATTATTTTCTGAAACATCTCTTCTTGTGCAGTTCCATATTCAACCACCCTTTTCTTCATTTTCACCTCTGAGTTTTGTAGTTTTATCACATTATCTGAATATCTGTTTAAAGCTTCTTCCATTTTTTCCAGCCTTTTATTGTTCGAGTTGATATAATCCATCAGTGTTCCATTTGTTTTACTCAGGTATGTGTGCAATTGCCTTATACTTTCCTCTAGGTTACTGGAAGTTATGTTTGGAACTTGCATTCCTTTTTGCTGAACAGCTACAGTACTTTTCCCAGTCAGTTTATTTTGTTACCTTTTATAGCTGATTTTACTTCAGGTCTTCTGTATGTCTTTTTTTCCTGGCATCCAGGCAGTGAACTTACTAGCCAGTTACTGAAATTGACTTGTAAATCTAGGTTCACTGGCTTTCTCTGCTAAGTTTCTGTTTTCACACTGGGAGACCTAGAATTAAGCTGTTAATCAATGTGCAGTCATCTTGGAAGTCCTGCTTCTTGTTCTTCTGGTAATAAAGCCCATAGACAGACTGTGCTAGTGAAACCATTTCCAATGTTTCAAAGGAAAATGCTTGAGAGAGACAGAAAAAAAGCACAACAACTGACCAGTAGAACTGGGAGCACATTGGAAATGAAGCAGAGACCCGATTTGGGAAAGGCAAGCAACTGAGAGAAAACCAACTTGGAAGTTTACAAATGAATGTGGGATTACAAAGCATTAATTACATTTGTGAAACATGACAGAACAAGAAAACCTGGAAATATTGGTTTTCTTTGACATTGTTAAACTTGTAAAAGCATATGTCCTACTTTGCGTCATTAATGTCTGGAAGAACATTTAAGAGAGGGAAAGAGTTAACTATAGGTAAAACAAAATTTTGCTCTTAATAGTATTTTTATAATGTATGAGATAACCTGCATGCTATAAAGTAAAGCTTTCTCTATTTGAGTGTAATGGGGATACCAAAGTAAACAGGTGCCCCTGTTTTTTCCTCCTTTCTTTCTCCTTGTTCAGTTTTAAGAAACAAACGTAGGCACAGCAATAGAAAAAAAAAAAAAAAAAGAAGAAAAGTCTGGACAAAAAGAGCATGATACAAGAAAAACTTTTTTTTTACTCTTGCATAGGAGAATGACTGGGTTAAGACCCTCGGCTTGATCTAGTAACATGTTTTAAGGTGAAGCAAATTAAAAAAAAAAAGTGAATATAATAAAAAGTTTTTCTTGAGCAAATAAATCAGTGCTTGTAGTAAAGGCAACTGTGCATCTGGTTTTCGTGCGTCTAGGGAGACAATCTAAGGGGGCAATAAAACAGAATACTCCTTTCTATTAACAGCTAGGAGATAATGTTTTCTGAAAGCATTCAAGTGTTTTCTAATCTGGAAGAGGAATAAAGATAAGATGAAAACAGACAGCACTTAGTGGAAGTAGAAGCACAGACTGTACCATCTGCCTTAGCATGGAGACAGACACAAATGTTCTCCAGGAAGGGCTGACATAGACAAACAACTGGTGACAGAGCCACGGACTAAAACTAAATGCCAAGAAATGCATAATATCTTTTGCAGAAGCCATCCACTCTAGGTAACTATCATATTGAAAACACACCCCTAGAGTTGACCCAGTAGTCAGAGAATAAGTGACACACAGACAGTAATCTAGCTTTTAACCATCATGTGTCTACAGTAGTGAGGAAATCCTTCTATGCTGCACAACTTATAAACAAAGGTATGCCATTTTGGTCCAAGGAAGCCATTGTTCCATTGTATTTAGCGTTCAGAACTATCACCGAGTACAATGCCTGCTTTTGGATAGACCTAACCACGCATATAGGTTCATAGGTAGGTACTAGGCTATCTGCCCGAAGGCATTTATAAGCCTAGCCAGAATGTGATGGCTTTCACCGCCCCCTTAGATTAGTTCCTGTGCCTCTGTCCAGCAGAGCCATTGAAGTGATCCCTAGGGTAAACTTTGTTTCCCATCCACTCGTCAAGGTTTCTCTTGAAGAGGGTTAGCAAGGAGCTCTGCCTAATGTAGATTGGAATCTTGTTCCAGAGCATGGGAAGTCTCTGGGACAGGAAGCTATCCCTTCAGCATGTCCTATTTATTGTTGTGGTGAGGTTTAGATCCCTGGAGCATGTGGCTCGAGGGGATATGGTTTTCTTTAGGTGGAGCATGTCCATCAATTGTGGGTTGGACATGGCCTTGTATGTCAAGCAGCGATCACCTCTGAGTAAGCGGTATGCAACCGAGTACAGCTGGAGTTTCTTCAGTCGAGCTGCATAGGTCATCTGCTTGAGGCCAGTAATCCTCTTGGTGAGGTACTTCTGTGGTCTTTCCAGTTGTTGCAAGTGTCTTGTAAGGTACATCCCAAATGGGGTATTGTACTCTATGATGGGTCTAATGAGTGATGTGTAGAAGGGCCCAATGACCTCTTTCGATCTGGATGCAAACCCTTTTGTGATTAGGTGGGCCACACAAAAGGATTTTCTAACCACTTTGGCAATGTGATTATCAAAGGAGAGGTTACTATCTACTTGGGTCTCCAGATCCCTTATTAAGTCTTCCGTATTTAGGGGGCTACCACCTATGTGGTAGTTTGTGGGTACTTTGTATTTTCCAAAGGGGATGACTATGCACTTTTTGGCATTTAGCTTGAGGCCATGTTTTTGACACCAGGTATCTGCCTCAGTGAGACTATTTTGGAGGATGTCTGTGTCAGCCGGAGACAATTATAGCCCTTAGTTTGCAGTCTTCTGTGAACTTGGTCAGCCATAGTCCTCCTGTGCTTGCATGTACCTCTAAGAAGTATATGCCAAACAGGAGGGGTCCTAGGACTGAGCCCTGGGGAGCGCCACTTGTAACCGGTTTAGAGAGTCAGACTTCGCACCCACAACTCTTACCATGTGGGTTCTGTCCATGAAACCAAAACCAAATTAGATCCGAACCAGACCAAGAACAAAATGATATATCCAAAAGCTCAACAGGAACAAAAAATTCAAAATGGCTTAAATAAAATTCTGTTTTAATGAAATGATAAAAAATTCCACATCAAGCGCTTTCGCCTGGAGGCATACCAGGCTTTTTCAAGATGAACCATGATTAAAAATTCAAGGCTTAAGTACTTTCTAGCCCAAATCATGTGACTAGAATAGCAACTAATAAAATATGCAAATCAGATGTTAAAGTGCCAACAGCAATTCATTCATTCAATGAAATTATACAATGTCTAATAACCCAAAAAATTGTACTAAATAATGTAAAAACGTGTTTAAATTACAACTCGTAATAAAGCATGTATGAAGCTACAAACAAGCTTAAAAAACTTAAAAACAGTCTTAAAAAATTCTTTTTATGTCTAAAAAATCTATTAAGAATTATTGGTTTCTAAGACCTCTGTTAATCATACAAAAAGTTAATCAAAGTTTGAAACATCCACTCAAAACAAAATGTTGTCCAAAATAACTGGCAATGAACAACCTATCTAAAAAATTTTTTATAATGAACAAAATCATAACTTGGCCCTCCTCACTTTCAAAACGCTCATAATACTAATACTGTCATTTAAACCAGGAGGCTTAGTTGCGTTCAACTTGAGCTGCCACAACAGTTCCTTGTATTCAAGTCGGGTTTCCCAATCACCCCCTCTACTGTCATGTAGGACTTGCTCTAGGATTAAAAATTTAAGTTGCATATTAGGGCATGTGCTAAGATGCTCAAAAAAAGCATTGTTTTCCTTTTTCTTGGAAACATCATAAAGATGCTCATATATCCTTCTCCTAAGGGTTCTCTCAGTTTTACCTACGTAAAAACTGGAGCATTGAGTACAAAAACCTAAATAGACAACTCCTTTCGTACCACAGTTGTAATGGTGTTCAGCCCTGAATTTAAACCTCCTAGAGGGAATGAAAAACGAACTGTCGTTATGCACATAAGGGCATTGCTTACATGAACCACACTTATACGTTCCAAGTTTCGAATAAATCCTTTTGTTGTCCACACCAGGTCTGATCTCAAAGAGACCCTTGAGGTTCGTGTCCCTTTTCCTAATAAAATGGGGATGCTCCTTAACAATCTGTTTGAAATCATCATGTTGTACCAAAATTGGCCAATATTTTTTAATTGATTATTCAGTTTTTAAGGAATCACCAGAAAAGGTATACACAAAACTGTTTTGGTATTCAGTCTGTTCCGATGGTTTTGAAAGAATGCCACCAGATGCCCCCTTACCTAACAGAGGGCAGTAAATAGCCTCCCTACCAGCAGTAACCTGCTCAGCCAAATTACTTACTAAGTGTGCTGGGTAACCCCTTTCATCAAAAAGTTGCTTTAGCAAGTTAACCTCTTCAAGAAAAAGCTCCATTGTCCTACACATCCTTGAAGCACATATAAGTTGACCCTTCACAATACCCTTCTTCTGGTGGAAGGGGTGGCCACTGTTGAAATGTAGGTAGGAATTAGAAAAGGAGTTTTTTCTATATATCTTAGATTGGAAAGTACCATTACTGACATCTTTAAGAAGGGCAACATCAAGATAATGCAAATAATCATTATTTACTTTGTAAGTAAAGATAGAAAGGGAGTGGTAGAATTGATGTAAACCATAAAGTCTAAGAATTGATCTAAAGAGCCATCCCATAACAAACAAATATCATCCAGGTATCGTTTATAGTGGGTGATATGTTGAACCCAATGCGTGGTTTTCCCAGTGGTGTAACACTATGTTTGCATAACTAGAAGCACAAGCCATGCCCATTGCTACACCCTTTTTCTGTTTGTAAGCGTCACCCTTAAAATAGATGAAATTGTTTTCTAGGACAGTCTCCATAAATTCAACCAGTAAACCAATCGTGTTAGACCCTAACCCAGATTCAGCAGCTAGAATATTGTTGAACCATTCCAGCCCTACAGCATGAGGGATACTGGGGAATAATTCAACTATGTCAATAGTGGCCATTAAAAGCTCTGGTTTATAGAGATTTTGCTGGATGCCTGAGAGAAAGTCCCATGAATCCTTGCAAACATGAGGTAAAGTGAAAGCAAATTTGTTGATGGTAAAAATCAATGAATTTTCCTAAGGGCTCTGTTATTCCCCCAGCTCCTGAGACAATAGGTCTAAAGTTCAAAGGGTCTAAGCCCTTGTGTGTCTTGGGAATTCCAAAAATTGCAGGTATCCTTGGGTTTCTAACATAGAGATAATTATATAGTTTTTCATTTATCACACCCTGTATTAAATGATCCATAAGTAAATAAGAAATTTTAGAATGTGCTAAATTCAATTCATTCCTAGAAACCAGTTCATAACGCTCAGTATCCTGCAACATATTGTGAATGTGGGTGTCGTATATCATGTTATACATTAAAACTACGCCTCCACCCTTATCTGGCTTCATCACCCGAATGTCTTCATCACCAAGCCTCTTGATTAACTGACCAAGTTCTGGTCTAAAATTAACCGATGGTGTGTGAGACCTGTTCAAACAAAAGTCTCTTAAATCTGCCTCCACCAAACCTTCAAATAATTTTAACAGTGGGTTTAAGGGTGGGTTAAATGTGCTAGGCCTAGAAAGCCCTTCATTAGTCTGAGATTGACCTTTAAAATAAAAAGCAAGATTCAAGCGTCTAACAAAAAATATTACATAAGTCAACTCTACGTGAAGGTACAGAGTGAAGCCCTTTTGTAAAAAGCTCAAAAACGTCATCAGAGATGTTGATATCACGATAATTGTATATAACAAAATTATTCTTTTTAGTTAAAACACAATTGTCAGGAGGGCAACATCTAGAATGCATGATAAGGGACTATGAGGAAAAAGCAGGTTTATTACTTAAAGAAGTAACATCACTTAATGATTCTGTGGTAAAGAGTAAGAATTTTTTAGGTGTTAAAAGAGAATATGATCGTGTTTTTAATGAAGTAGATCAATATTGTTTAAAAATTGTGAACCGTAAAATCAGGAAACTGGAGCGTGACCTCAAAGAATACAGGGAGGGTAAGGCCTACCCTTTGTTGGGTAGAAATAGGCAGGACACCAAACAGTTTCATAACCAGAATAGTGACATTGTTTTTAATGACAATGTCCCAAGTGCTGAACTAGAGATACCAAGAAGAAGTGAGAGACTTGCTCAGAAAAATAGCCAGAGTGGCCTATCGGATTTTCACTATCCCCCGGGCAGACCAGGGGGGAGGAATGTAATGCATCAACCGCAGATGTGGAACAGAGCACGCAGATAATAAGATTAGGTGATGTATTTGATAGGATTTCTGTTGATGAAGCTTTCAGAAGATCTCCTGACAATTGTGTTTTAACTAAAAAGAATACATTTTGTTATATACAATTATACTGATATCAACATCTCTGATGACTTTTTTGAGCTTTTTACAAAAGGGCTTCACTTTGTACCTTCACGTAGAGTTGACTTATGTAATATTTTAGTTGATTTGAAGCTTTTTGTTAGACGCTTGAATCTTGCTTTTTATTTTAAAGGTCAATCTCAGACTAATGAAGGGCTTTCTAGGCCTAGCACATTTAACCCACCCTTAAACCCACTGTTAAAATTATTTGAAGGTTTGGTGGAGGCAGATTTAAGAGACTTTTGTTTGAACAGGTCTCACACACCATCGGTTAATTTTAGACCAGAACTTGGTCAGTTAATCAAGAGGCTTGGTGATGAAGACATTCGGGTGATGAAGCCAGATAAGGGTGGAGGCGCAGTTTTAATGTATAACATGATATACGACACCAACATTCACAATATGTTGCAGGATACTGAGCGTTATGAACTGGTTTCTAGGAATGAATTGAATTTAGCACATTCTAAAATTTCTTATTTACTCATGGATCATTTATTACAGGGTGTGATAAATGAAAAACTATATAATTATCTCTATGTTAGAAACCCACGGATACCTGCAATTTTTGGAATTCCCAAGACACAGAAGGGCTTAGACCCTTTGAACTTTAGACCTATTGTCTCAGGAGCTGGGGGAATAACAGAGCCCTTAGGAAAATTCATTGATTTTACCATCAACAAATTTGCTTTCACTTTACCTCATGTTTGCAAAGATTCATGGGACTTTCTCTCAGGCATCCAGCAAAATCTCTATAAACCAGAGCTTTTAATGGCCACTATTGACATAGTTGAATTATTCCCCAGTATCCCTCATGCTGTAGGGCTGGAATGGTTCAACAATATTCTAGCTGCTGAATCTGGGTTAGGGTCGAACACGATTGGTTTACTGGTTGAATTTATGGAGACTGTCCTAGAAAACAATTTCATCTATTTTAAGGGTGACACAAACAGAAAAAGGGTGTAGCAATAGGCACGGCTTGTGCTTCTAGTTATGCAAATATAGTGTTACACCACTGGGAAAACAAATTTGTTTTTTCCACGCATTGGGTTCAACATATCACCCACTATAAATGATACCTGGACGATATTTGTTTGTTATGGGATGGCTCTTTAGATCAATTCTTAGGTTCTTTATGGTTTACATCAATTCTACCACTCCCTTTCTATCTTTTACTTACAAAATAAATAATGATTATTTGCATTATCTTGATGTTGCCCTTCTTAAAGATGTCAGTAATGGTACTTTCCAATCTAAGATATATAGAAAAAACTCCTTTTCTAATTCCTACCTACATTTCAACAGTGGCCACCCCTTCCACCAGAAGAAGGGTATTGTGAAGGGTCAACTTATACGTGCTTCAATGATGTGTAGCACAATGGAGCTTTTTCTTGAAGAGGTTAACTTGCTAAAGCAACTTTTTGATGAAAGGGGTTACCCAGCACACTTAGTAAATAATTTGGCTGAGGAGGTTACTGCTGGTAGGGAGGCTATTTACTGCCCTCTGTTAGGTAAGGGGACATCTGGTGGCATTCTTTCAAAACCATCGGAACAGATTGAATACCAAAACAGTTTTGTGTATACCTTTACTGGTGATTCCTTAAAAATTGAACAATCAATTAAAAAATATTGGCCAATTTTGGTACAACATGATGATTTCAAACAGATTGTTAAGGAGCATCCCCATTTTATTAGGAAAAGGGACACGAACCTCAAGGGTCTCTTTGAGATCAGACCTGGTGTGGACAACAAAAGGGTTTATTCGAAACTTGGAACGTACAAGTGTGGTTCATGTAAGCAATGCCCTTATGTGCATAACGACAGTTCGTTTTTCATTCCCTCTAGGAGGTTTAAATTCAGGGCTGAACACCATTACAACTGTGGTACGAAAGGAGTTGTCTATTTAGGTTTTTGTACTCAATGCTCCAGTTTTTACGTAGGTAAAACTGAGAGAACCCTTAGGAGAAGGATATATGAGCATCTTTATGATGTTTCCAAGAAAAAGGAAAACAATGCTTTTTTAAGCATCTTAACACATGCCCTAATATGCAACTTAAATTTTTAATCCTAGAGCAAGTCCTACATGACAGTAGAGGGGGTGATTGGGAAACCCGACTTGAATACAAGGAACTGTTGTGGCAGCTCAAGTTGAACGCAACTAAGCCTCCTGGTTTAAATGACAGTATTAGTATTATGAGTGTTTTGAAACTGAGGAGGGCCAAGTTATGATTTTGTTCATTATAAAAAATTTTTTAGATAGGTTGTTCATTGCCAGTTATTTTGGACAACATTTTGTTTTGAGTGGATGTTTCAAACTTTGGTTAACTTTTTATATGATTAACAGAGGTCTTAGAAACCAGTAATTCTTAATAGATTTTTTAGACATAAAAATAATTTTTTAAGACTGTTTTTAAGTTTTTTAAGCTTGTTTGTAGCTTTATAAAACAATCATACATGCTTTATTACGAGTTTTTTGTTCCCGTTGAGCCTTCGGTTCTGTCCATGAGCCAGTTGGCTACCCATCTCGTGACATAGGGGTTTATGTTCAGGCTGGTGAGCTTGTCTATAATACCCGAGTGGGGAATGGTGTCGAAGGCCTTTGCGAGGTCTAGGTAGGCTGTGTGGACCACCTTTCCCTCGTCTATAGCCTTGGTAACTGTCTCAAAGAAGTCCACCAGGTTTAGGAGGCATGATCTGCCCTTAAAGCCTAACTGGGTAGGGTCCAGTGTTTGGAGGTTCCCAATGTCTCGGTTAATGAGATCCATGATGATGTGCTCCTTAGCTTTTCAGACCAAGCTAGTCAGGCTTATAGGGCGATAGTTCCCGGGGTCTGTTGTGGCTCCACCTTTGTGGAGCGTAATTATCGTTGCTGTCCGCCACTCTGTGGGCACGTAGCCCGTGGAGAGGCTGAGTTTAAACAGTGTGTTTAGGCGAGGGGTTAGTTCATCTTTGAGCTCGTGTAGGACGCAGCCTGAGACACCGTCCGGTCCCATTGATGCTGTGGTTTTGGCTTTGGAGAGGGTTGTTTTAACCTGAGTGTCTGTGATTTCAGGGGCACTACATTCTTCTGGTATAGTTATGGGCCCTTTTGGGAGTGAGAGGGGGGTGAAGTTTACACTGAACCTGTCTGCTAGGATGTTGGCTATATCGGTCAATTCAGTGTATTTTGTGCCATTCTGCATGAACACTGAGCAGATCGGATAATTAACACTTAGATTCTTGACATAGCAAAAGAATGCCTTGTTGTTATCTTTGGAGTCCATGGCAATTTTTCTTTCGAAGCTAGCCTTGGATGATTTTATGAGGGAACGTAGTTTCTTGCTGATACTGATCAGGTATGCCTTCCCTTCTGTACTAGTTTCCTCCTTCTACTGTATAGCTTGTTTATGGCAGGGGTCCACCAGACTGGTTTTCTTTTCTTGGAGGACCGAGTCTTGGTTTTGTTTGGGATAGCACGATCCATGCATTCTTGTAGGTGCCCGTAGAGTGCATTAGTAAAGGATTTTGCAGCTTGGACAGCATTATCCTTTAAGTATGGGGGCTTTGAAACTTCCCAGCTTGGTCTTAAGAAATGTGAAGTTTGCTTTTGAAAAGTTTTTGATGGTAGTTTCTTTGACTGGGGGTGGTGGCGGAATATGGATATCCAGAGTGACTAGTTTATGGTCAGATCTAACCAGAGAGGGGTTGACCACCGGTGTGGAACACCGGTCGCCCATGTTGGTGATGACCAGGTCCAATATATTGCCACCTCTGGTGGGGGTGTTGACCAGTTGATCCAGGGTGTTTGACAACAACAAAATGCCTCCTTTGGTACGTACCTAACCAGGCATATCCAACAACTGGAACGTCCACAGAGGTTCCTCACTTAAAGAGTAAAAGGAGTAAACGACATGTCTTATGCAGATTGCCTCAAGGTCCTATCCTTGTATTCTGCCTCCTAGAGGATGCTGAGGGGAGATCTATGCCTGGCATACAGGGCATTGTCAGAACCCACTTTGATGGACCTTCTGCATATCTTCAAAACAAACTACACCAGAATGACCGACTCTAAAAAGACTTAAACATTGCCTGTGATATAAACAGGACCTGCTGAAAGACAGATATGCATCTCAGACACTACCAAGTCTCTGAACAGGCTCCCCATCTATGTAAAGCAGGGTTCCTTTCTAACCCAATTCAAGTGCAACTTGGACAACAGGAAATTCATCCCTGGTTTGGCACGTAGGTCTCTAATTAACACAGACAGCTTGCAAATGGTTCATCCTCCAGACCCCCGCTTGTAAATATTTCATCTTCCAAACCCCTGCTTACACTTATCAAGGGTACCAGAACTTGTCAGAGATTTGGGATGCATGGCTAGGCTTGAAGGCCATTGTGGTTGTTAGCCTTGTAAAATGAACCTATAACCTTTTTGGGTTAATATAAGTATGGTTGTCAGTCTGGGACAATTTTTCCCATTAGGAGGGTTAAACTTCAATATTTGAAGATGTACAGTTCTGTGTGTTAGTATTAATTTAATACGTTTTAGGGGGTGTTTGTTTGTTTGAAGGTTTTCACTAAAACAAAAAGTTTTGTAAGATGCGACATATGTTTAAATAGATAGGACAAGAAACAACTTTGTAAAAGTTCAACCGTGCCAAACATTAGTCTATGAATATAACAAAAAAGCTGAAACTAGCTATTAAAAAAGCTGTTACACATAATAACAGAATAATAACCTCCTAACAAAATGACTTTTTAAATAATATTTAAATGTAAATGGTCACAGAAATATACCAAAAAGAAAGAGTAGTGAACTATATCAAGAATGCAGAGTCAAACAGCTATGCTACAAGAGATGAATTTGGAAAGAATTGGGCATGTGGATTTGATAAAGAAAGGATTTCAGGATGGTTATTCAGCGGAATATCTGGGGGAAAGGAAAAGGGGAGTACTTATATTATTGTAAGAGGAGCTTTAATTATGAAAGAAGGCGGAAGTACTAAGGGCTACTAGCAAGGGAGGAGGATTACACTGGCATGTATTTATATTTCACTTAAAATTACTATAATGGAGCTTAAGAACATTCAGGGAGAAATAATCAGCTTTCAGCAGGGAAATTTACTTCTAGGTGGGGAATGGAATTTGATTTGCAGCAGTAAGGCTGTAATGGGGGGGGGGGCATAAGGGAAAATATAACAAAAGATGGTAGATTTTTGAAGAAATTTATGAAAATATTTGATATGGAGGATGTGAATTCAGTAGTAGGAGTTTGGGGTGAATGTAGATATTCTTCCCCAAGATACAAAACCTGGGCTAGACTAGACAGAATTTACATTTCAGAGGAACATGTGCCTTTAACTGAAAGTTTTGATGTGCATTCAATAACTAGTTCTGATCATGTTCCAATGATAACTAAAACATGCAGGGTAATGAAATAGAAATTAGACACTGGTACTTTCCCACCTATCTGAGAGGAATCTAATTAATGGGTAGTGGAGGTTATTTATGAGTTGTTAGGGAAGATAGAAATTTCTTCTGATAATATAGTTAGAGAATGGGATAAAAGTAAAGTGGAGTTGAAAAATAGGGTGGAAGTAAAATAGAGAGAGATATGGTTAAGTAGTAACAAGAATCAAAGATGAAAGTATTGCAAAAGAGTTGGAATCTCACAGAACAAGAAGAGGAGCAACTGCAGAATGCTAAACAGAAAGTAAGGGATTACCTTGTTACTAAGCATGAGTTTAGAAAGACTGCTGTTAAACATTTTTTTTGATAACTCCAGAGCACACAGAGCACAAAAGCTTTTAGCATGATGACTCAGGCAACATAAAGTAGAAAGGGTTGTTGCTGATCTTAGGGAGCCTATAACAAGGAAAATAACTAGAGATCCTGTAGAGGTACTACAAATATTTTGGAACTTTTATAAAAATCTGTACAAAGCAAAGAAATATGGAAAACAATAAAATGTTTATGGAAGAATTAAATATGCCAAGATTAGAGGTAGAGGAGGTTCAATTACGAACAGTTAGGAAAGGAGGAGATTAAATAAAAATGATGATGCATAATCAATCTACAGAAAGTGCCCAGAAATAGATGGCATTCTTGTGGAAGTTTGGAAGCTAGGAGGGAAAAACTGATAAATATCTGGAAGGTTTTGATTAACAGTATTTTAGAAGGAGGAGAAGCACCAACATCCTGGAAGAAAGCAGCAGTGGCTGTAATACCTCAAGATGGTAAAGAACCATCAGCTCCAGCTTCCCATTTCAATTCTAAATTATCATCATAAAGTGTTTACATCTACAATTGCAAAAATAATGGCAAAGGTGATGCCAAAATTGATAGACATGGATCAATGTAGTTTTGCGAAGGGGAGGCAAACATTTGACAACATAACAGAACACTGATGATCCAGAGGGAAGCTGAATGTAAGAAGATACCAATGTTATTGGGGGTCTTGATGCAGAGAAAGCATTCAACAGAGTAAGCTGGGATTTTATGAGCAGAACAATGGATTTACTTGCATTCCCTGATAAAATTATATGGTTGATTAGGAGGATATATGAGGAATCACAGAGATGAAAATTAAAGTGGGTGGATTCCTCTCTAATAAATTCTGTTTGAGCAAAGGAACCAGGCAGGAGTGACCCCTTTCTCCTTTGTTATTTGCGTTACAATTCAATCCACTGGCAAAGAAAATAAAAGACTCAGAAATTCAAGGATATAATTGGTATGGTATTCAAGAAAAGCTGGCTTTATTTGCAGATGCTATTATTTACACCTGATAAAACCAGAAAAGGACATTTCAGAGGTGTGTAACACTTTGAGACAATTTCAAGTATTTTTGGGATACAAAATTAATGAAGATAAAACAAAGGCAATAGCTGTAAGCAATGTACCCACACACAAATTAGTTTAGCAATACCCAATAAAATGAAGTACTTAGGAGTATGGATTAAAAAGGATTCTGTTGTGGCAGCTAAGGATCTGTGGGAAGAGACTAAACAAAAGATAATATGAAAACTGAGATATTGGAAGCTCTGTTTTATGGATATGGATAGCAAGATACAAGCATTCAAAATGTTTTTAGTCCCTTTAGTTTTATACACAGGTCAGGCATATTTTCTATAAATCAATCAGAGGAGCAGTCGTGGTTAGCAAATCAATAAAGACTTGAATGATATTATCTGGGAGGGGAAGATGGCAAGAAGCAAGTGGGATAAACTGATTCTTCCAAAAGAACAAGGTGGTTTGGGATTACCTGATTTGAAGGAGTATTTCAGAACTACACAGTTAATGTTCCTATGCATATCACAAGCAGAAAGCTAGAATTGAAGGTGGAAAGGGATGCCGACGAAATAGGGAGGGAAGCTCAAGAAAGAAGGAGAAACTTGGATATGGATGCTGATCCATACAGAATATTATATTCATAAAGTAGCACAAAATATTCTAAGAACTAAGCCAACACTGGAATGGAGAAAGGAGATTCTGATGATAGGGATGACTGCAATTAGGGATACAGACTACAGGCAAGAGGGGACTGGAATTTCCTGGAGAAAACTGGCAAACCAAGGCATTGGGAGCAAATAATTAGAGAGGGAGCGGTAATAAAATGGGAGGAGGCTAAGAATTTATTTGGACTACAGGCTAGATGCCTTCCTTATCAAGGATTGATATCAGAGTATAGGCAAAGAGAAAGAAATAGGGGGTTCCTAAGTGAAAGACCAATGCTGGTAGAGTTTTTAGTAGAATATATAACAGAAGTTGCTGTTAAAAAAGGGATAATTAATAGAGCATATAAAATATTGCATGATAACTATAATAATCAATCAGAGGAGGTTAGAAGGATTGGAAAGAGACTGGATAAGCAATTCACAAAGAAGCAATGTTGGGATAAATATATGCCTCCCATATATGCAGCAAAGTCTAGAAGATTTAGGATCTTTGTTTTGAAGTGTTTACATTGGAGTCTACTTGGAGTATAAAAATACCTAAGAATTTTTCCTTGGGTAGACAGCAAATGTTGGAGATGTGATGTGCAAGAAAGTGGTAATTGGGAACATATTTTTTGGGAGTATAATGAGTTGACAGACTTTAAAAATTCCCTGCAAACTACTCTGAGTGAGCAAATTGGTATAACAAAGGAAATTATTTTTTTGAGCTATGATACAGAATTGGAATTGCCTATAGATAGTAAGACCTTGTGGAGTCTAATTATGGTGGCTGCCAAAGAAACGATTACTAGAAAATGGAAATCAAAGTCTAAACCAACTGTACCAGAAGTAGTGAATATAATAAAGAGATAAAACTGGAAAATTGGATCTTTAGAAAAAGACAGGAGAAAATTACATAGAAAAATGAGAACAATAATGTGGGAACAATACATGCAGAAAAACGTTTTGGAGGAAAAATGAGGTTTAAAAGGAATGAAGGATTTGAATGCACTATGTAATGTTTGACTGACCATGACTGAATATATTTTAAGTGATGTATAACGTTTGCAACTAAATACAAGTCAATATGATTTGTTTTCATTTATATAAAATGTAAGACAGTCTAGGTCATAACGTTTTTTTTTTTTTTTTTTTTTTTTTTTAACAAGACTTTCTTGCTCTAGACCAAGCAATTGAAGCAGAAGTAGAAGCAACTATATACACATTTACAACTCAAAAAATGGGTTCCCCCATTTCGTCACAAGGAGGAAAAGGGGAACGTAATGCTAAAATAGTTATCAGTCTGATGTCTACTGTTAGTTCTTTACACCACTGTAATAAATCCTTCACTGGATCATGTTTCAGTATTACCAACAGCTGGGAAATTCCCATACCTCTCTAATAAGGGAGGAAGGAGGAATGCTAAGCAGAGTTATGTTCCAGAAGTCCTTAAAGGATGGACCCTGTAAACCCTCTCAAGCCCTAGAGAATACACCAAACTTCTTAATGCTTACTAAAAGCGTGACTAGAAGACCAAGTAGCTTGCTTCAAGGACAGAACTAGAATCTAACCCACTGAAGAAATCTCCAGAAGAAGCTGCAGCTCTAGTGGAATGCGTTCTAACTGGAGCTTGAAGTTACTTTGTCACTGAAATAATAATAAAAGGAAACAGCCTTTAAAATCCAGTTAGAAATATTTTGTTTGGAATCAGACCACCTACATTTTTGTTCTGGAAAGATAGTAAAAGCTGATCATACTTTCATACAGTCTTAGTTATATTTACGTAAAATCTCCACTGTCTATGTACATCTATGGAATGCAAGAACCTACCCTATATGTATTCTGAAAAGCAAGGAAAAAAGGTAGGATAGTGGATGGTCACACAGGCCTCAATAACAATCCTAGGCATAAAAGAAGGATTAGTCTGAAGAGTAACCATATCCTTATGGAAAATCTTGGGTAGAAAAGCCATGAATGCTTGCAGCTCTGACACCCTTTTTAGGCAAAAGCCAAAACCACTAGTAATATTGTTTTCAAAGTACAAAACTTCAGAGATGAAAAAGCAACACACTCAAAAAGAGATACAGTTAAGTTTTTCCAGGACACTCTTTAGATCTCAAGAAGGGGGAATTGGTTTCTTTGGTGTTCTGACATATAGGACACCTTTCAAAATCTGCTTGAGCTCATGTCAAGCAGAGAGAGAATAATTCAGGGGTAGGCAGGCAAAAATGGCAGCCTAACGTGCTCTGATGGAGGAAAAAGCCAGCCCAGTATTGAATAGCTCACACAAGTTAAAATATTAGGAATATCCCATTAATAATGGTCCTGATTATTTTTGTGGAACCATAAGAAAAATATTTTCCATTTAGAAACATGGAATCCACTTGTAGCTGGGCTTTCTTGCCTCCTAAGTATGTCCTCAGAAAATTGTGCTTAAAAGGGTTTAATATTCGATCACCCAAAGAGTCAGATTCAAGGTCTGTAGGATGGGGTGAATTAGATAGCCTTTGTTCTGTGTAAACAAGTCGATTCTGTGAGGTAAACTTGTGATGAATGTCCCTGGCCAAATGGAAGTGAAGGGAGAACCGATGCCGTCTGTGCCAGAAAAAGGAGAGTCACCAATAAGATTTTTTGGCTTGTTGGACTTCCAAGATAGCTGCAACATCAACAACTTCAGCTCTCCCAGTGTGAAAACAGAAACTGAGAAACAACAACTAGTGGTATTATCAGCTGGCATAAAATTCACTTACTGGCTAGTAAGAACACTTAACGCCAGCAGAGAGGAAACTAAGAACCTCAAAGAAAATCAATAAGAAAAGGTGGAGAGAGAGAAATAAAACTGACTGGAAAGAATCCTGCAACTGTTCAGTTAAAAGCACTCCAAGCTCCAGCTTTGGAGCAAGACAGGGCTTCCAGTAATCTAGAGGAAAAAATACAGTAAAATGTGCTCAAAACGGATTAAAGTAAAACACTGAAGGAGTATACTGACTCAAATAACTAAAGACTGGAAGAAAATGGACGAAGCTTTAAAGAAATATTCAGATGAGCTGATAAAACTGTAAAAATCAGAGGTCAATCTAAAACAAAACTGAATATAAAACTGCTCAAGAAGAAATGTTTCAAAAAATGACAGAATTAGGACAGAACACAGAGAAAATCAGAGATTTTTTGCTGTATCAGAGAAACTAGAAGGAACAGACTATATTAATTTTATGCTGGCACAAATAAGCAATTTGAGTGGTACTCTACAACAGGAACCGTTAATTGAAACTGCACACTATGTGTATGCTCCAAATCTGGCCATGAAAAAGCAACCAAGACCTTTATTAGTAACGATGCAAACCTACCAGCAGAAAGAGTTGATCTTGGAAAAACTGTGGCAAAAGGGCAAAATATTAAAAGATGGAGACAGTATTGTATTTGTGGGAAATGATTATTCGCTATGCACCAGGAAGAGGAGAAAGAAAATCATTCTAGTAATTAGGGAACATCAATAAGCAGGAGTGATATTCAAGCTGCTGTATCCAGCAGTCTTCAGCATTTTTTGGAAGATCAAAGTCATTTTTGATGCGGAACAGGCAAAGGAGAAAATGCAAAATTTTTCTTCTGATAATAAAGCACTGGGGGGGGGGAGACTTTGCCAGCAAAACATTTTCACCATTCCAAAATAAAATGCTTGAGAGACAGAGAGAAACACAGGAGTTGACCAGAAGAATCGCGAGTACCTTGGAAATGAACTAGAATCTGGAGCTGGGAGACTGAGGTGAACAGGAAGAAGACCAGCAACACAGAAAGAGAAAAAAATGTGTCACTGCAAAGCATCAAATTGCATTTGTGAAATATGGCTGTATAAGAATACGTGGAAAGAATTGACTTTAATTGACTTTGTTAAACTTGTGGGGAACTTAAAAGCATTTGCCTCACTTCATGTCATTAATTGTTGTAAGGACTCTGAGGGGAGGGGAAGGAGGAAGAAAAAGGCAACTAAGTAAAACTATTTCGGTCTTTAATGCTATTTAAACTGTTCACAAGTTAAATTGCATACTTTATAGCAAAGTATTTTAGTTGTTCTTGATGTGAAAGTTACTAATGCAAAAATTTATCTTTTTCCTTCTTTTTCTTCTTTTGGTATTAAGAAACATAGGCACTGCATTGCAAAAAAAGCAAGTTTAAGTTAATAGGCTTTAATCTTGGGCTGTTGAGGTGGGGGTGGGATGTAAAAGTACATAGATCATAATATATGTAGAACGGATATGTTTCTCTTACTTTTGCATAGGTGAATGCCTGGATTAAGACCCTTGGCTTAATCAAATAAGAACTTTTAAATGGAAACAACTAAATATGAGAACACCGAATACAAAGGAAAAGTCTTCCTGTAGCAATAAATGTTTCATCTCGTCTTTCAGACTGCAGCAAAAGAGTTCATTTTTCTATCTCACATTTCCATGGAGACATGCTGACAATAGGGCAATAAAATACAGAACACTAGTTTCATTAAGGCTAAAAGTTAATGATTTCTGAAAGCATGCTAGTTGTTTTCATATCAGGGAGGAATTAGTGTAAGTAGAAGCAAATGACTTCTTATCATAATGGCAATACTCTCCAAGTTATCTTGGAATGTGAATTGTTTCATAGGTATAGATAAAAAGGAAAGAATACTTAAATTACTTTAGGAAATGCAGAGTGCAAACAGCAATGCTACAGGAGCTGCATTTGAAAGAACTAAGCACGTGAATTTGATAAAGAAAGGATTTCAGGATAGATATTTTGCAGAATATCAGGGACAGAGGAAAAGAGGAACACTTCTATTAATTGCTACAGGAGCTCTAATAGTTATAGAAAATATAAAATAATATACAATAATGGTAGATTTTAGATAGCAAGGGGCTACTGGCAAAGGATAATGGTTAACTTGGCATGTATTTATAGTCCACCTAAAACTGCTATTATGGAACTTAAAAATTGTGGGGGAGGGATAATGAGCTTTTGGCAGGGAATATTACTTATAGTTTGGGTTGGGAATTTGACTTTCCAACAATGAGGATGTATCAGAGGGCCTAGAGGGGAAAATATAACAAAAGTGGGTAGATTTCCAAAGAAACTTATGAAAATATTTGGTACAAAAGACATGTGAATTCAGTAGTAGGATCTCTGAGATAATTTACATATTTCCAAGGTCCTATAACTGGTCTAATCTAGGCAGAAATTATATTTCATAAGAATATGGTGCATTTGTGAAATTTTTGACACTCATCCAGTAACTATTTCAGATCATGAGCAAATAACCGCAATAAAAATGCAGTGTAATGAAGTAAAGATGACACTGGCACTTCTCCACCTACCTGTTAAACAGGATTTTAAGAAATGGGTAGTGGAAATTACCCAGGAGTTAAGGAATATAGAAAGTACTCCAGAGGTTATAGCTAGAAAGTGGGATAAAATGAAAGTGGAGTTTAAAAACAGGGTAGATATAAAGGAAGAAGAGATCAGGTTAACAAGTAATAAGAATTAGAGTGGCTGACAAATGTTAAAGTATTATAAAATAAGGGGAATCTCACAGAACCAGAAAAGGCACAACTGCAGAGTGCTAGAGAGAAAATAAAGGAGTACCTTGATAATACGCATGAGTTTAGAAAGATTGGTGTTACACTCCCGTTTTTGATATCTCCAGAGAACAAAAACATTCGGCACAACAACTTTGACAACAACCCGTTCTACTTTGTTGCCTAATTTAGGAAGCCTATTAAAACAAGAGATCCTGTAGAAGTATTACAGGTATTTTGGAAATTTTATGAAAATCTGTATAAAGCAGAGAAATGGAGAAATCAAGAAAAAGCACAAATTGAAATATTTATGGAAGATTTAAATATACCAAGGTTAGAGGTAGAGGAGGCTCAACAACTGAACATTTAAGGCAGGAGGAGAGGAGATAAAAATGGTTAAAGGAGGAGATGAGAGAAAAATGGTTCAGCTTAACCAATCTGCAGGAAAGAATCCAGAAGTAAAGGTATGGCATCCAGATCCAAGGCAGTTATAGTCCCAGTGTACTCAGCACTCATTAGACCAATAATAGTGTACAATGCACCATTTGGCATGCACTTTTCTAGGCACTTATAGCAGCTGGAGTGAACTTAGAGGTAACTCACAAAGAAAACACTAGGTATAAACATGTCCTATGCAGATAGAGCCTATCTCCTACAGGCTAGTAAGGTGTGACATATAGCTGACTTACAAGGCACTCACAAATCCAGCCCTGATGGAACTGTTACACATACACAAGTCAAACTGCATGAGGGTCACCCAATGTAGGGATCTAAACTTTGCCAGGGACTCAAAGCATGAGAGAGAGAGAGAGAGAGAGAGAGAGAGAGAGACAGGGGTGTCTCACAGATTGCACATTCTTTGGAACAAGCTTCCTATGCACATTAAATGCAGTCCTTCCCTGGTCCTCTTCAAATGCAATTTGGATCAATGGATGGGAAAATCACAAATTCAGGGACACCTATGCTCCCTTATGGACAGGGCAATCTGTAAGATACTCAAGTCATAGGCACGAACCCATGCCATCCTCTTGTCCCTACAGGCCATAAATTGGGTAAAATCAGGTCACATTGGCTAGGCTAGCAAAGAGCAAACAAGTACAGAGTAAAGAGCAAATGCCAGATGATCAGTTTAACATTTGCGAGAATGGAAAAAATGTCAACTGTAGTTCTGACTGGTTTACAGAGTAGTGATGGCAGTAGTAGTGAGTTTGTTGATGGGATATGCTTTTGTGAGTTAATGTCAGTGTGCTATTTGTGTGTGCAAAGGAGATGGCATATTTAAGTTTGTTGGTGTGGGGGGGGGGCTTGCCCTTTGAAATAAAAAATCACTTTTGTGATTATATACAATTTTTTTTGCAAAGTGTTTGGCATTCTGTGGTTCGCATTTTCATATGGTTGATGTTATGTGTATTCCGGCTATTGTTTTCACCCTTTTGCTTGTCACTTTTTAGTAATTTGAGCCCTGCTGATATAACACATATACTCATACACACTATATACGTATATGTGCACGATATTCAGACATACAATATGCATAAAATGTAATCTTCCAAACCTTGAATGTCCAAAAATGGGTGGAATAAACACATTCTGTACAAAGTATAACTATTTAAAAAAAATTAAAATCTTGATTTCATCAAAAATTTGTACAGTACATGTTTACTGTATCATCCCAATAAAAATTTTACAGTACATGTTTACTGTATTATCCTAATAAAAGTAAACAAACCAACCAGATTCACATTCACATATACTGTAATGAAAAGCAAAACCCTTGGTCTACAATGGCAAAATACAACAGATGAGGGAAAAAAGGCTAACTAAGCGTGCAAAAAATAACTTGTTAAAAGTAGTGTTTTACTTGTAAATCGATTATACAGCCAATAAATAAAAAAAATTTCACAAAGCCTCGATCACACACACACACAAAATCACAAATCTAGTCTAATCCGCAAACACAAAGAAATAATCCCATTCACTCATATGAGAAAAAGAGAAAGGAAGCATGGCAGCTGAAAGAGGGTAATTTTCAGTCTCAATGCAGCAAAATGGTCCTGTTGAAAAACTATTTTCAGTGACCCAGATTTTACCTCCTGCTACTTTGGAGTTGTTGGGGGGGGGGGGATTCTCCCCTCATGTGGGTGTAGAGAAGCTTGCCAGTCCTTTAAAAAATGTTTTTGTTTGGTTTCCTGAAAGTGGTTTTCAGCAGAACTGTTTTGCTGCATCAGGACTTGCAATTTTTTTGCCGGTAAAATGGCAAGATTCTTAACATTATTCATTATGTTATAGGTTTAAAACAAAAACTAGTTAAAAAAAAAAAGGAGTCTCTTAACATTAATATTACTAAACCTAGAAAAACCTACAATGTACAGTACCAACACATAAAAATAACATTCCTACATAAACAAAGCAGAAAAGCCACAAAGCTAGCACAATAAATTTAGAATGCTACTAAAACACAAATAATTTCAACATGCGCACATTAACAAAGACCGTAGCAACAACCAATATTGTTATCTACAAAACAAGCATACAACTAACTGTCCCAAATTCCCCACCACTAATGCATCAACTAAGTAAATAATTGAGACAAATACACACACAAAAAAAACTTTGCAATAAAAAAAAATTCAAAATAAAAAAGAAAACAAGAGAAAATAGATATAGAACTGCAGAAGAGCTAAACAAATAGCAGCTAAATAAATACCACCAACAAAACGAGGAACAACCTACAGATGAAAAAATACAGACATGTCTTGTAGAAATAAAGTGAACCACATCTGTGATCTACAAAATATCAAACACTGACAGTAAAGCCACACAAGTCTTGGATTTAGTATACATATGTGGTGGACAAAACCCCCTATATCAAAAGTATATATAAATTCACGCAAGTACGTTTTTGTTGACTCGGTTAGTTAGCCTCACTACGTCTACGGTCTATTTTCAGCACAGACTCAAGGTGATAGTCATACTGACTAGAAGAAACTTGCACAGGGGAAATGTTTCTACTCTTTTCAAGAAATATTATGGGTTATGTATTAATTCATTTATTTATTATCTACATGAGCTTCCACCAACTCAGGCAGATAGGGCCTTGGTTTAGTGCCTTAATCAAAGGACAGCACACTTAGGAGTACAACACCCCTTTGCTACTGAACATGAAACTGCTCCATAATGCAGTGCCGCATAGATCAGTTATTACACCACGGACCCTCCATACATTTTGCTACTGAACATGAAACTGCTCCATAATGCAGTGCCGCATAGATCAGTTATTACACCACGGACCCTCCATACATTCCATATACACAAGCTCGAAGTTTTAAAACTTCAAACTGCAAATGGTTGAGACCACAATATTGAAATTTTGAAACTTTGAATGGAGATCACTGTACAGCACAGAACAGGAAATTTACTGTTTCCCTCACTGTAGTGCAATCTCAGAGTTGGTATATTTATTTAGCAGGGGGTGTGGGGGGTGCAGGGGGGGCTTGCTCCCCTGCAAAAATGTAATTTTTTTTTATTACAATTTCAAAGTTTTAAAACTTTGATCTTATGGTCTGGACCATTTTCAGCTTGAAGTTTTGAAACTTTGAGCTTGTAAAGCAGATCCGTATACACACACAAATACATGCACACACACGTATAGATACACATACATACAAACACACATGCTCACCTATATATATTCATTGCACTTACAGTGTATATGTGCATACCTATATCAGAAAGTGGGACAAGAGCTTCCTGCTTACATAGACCTCTACAATATTAGAACTGCCTCATGAATACTTGGGTGGGAAGAATAACACATATCTAACACCACGACTGTGAAATGTAAAAGCATATGACTGGGGCAAATTTTTCTCTTTAAAAAGGAGCATTTCACAAAGTACAGGGAAGCATCTAGCAAAAGACTTGTGATTTGCTGCAAACTATTGTTCCCTGTGTTCATTGGCACAACAGAATTAAATTGTCTCAAATTACCATATTTAAAAAAACAGAACCAAAAAACTACATAGTAGTGAAATTGCCTGAAAAGCATTGGGAAGCAGCCCATACAAGCAAACTATTTTCTCAGTGGTTAACAAATTTATGACACAGGGAAATGCATGAGAAAACACTTTGAACCTATTTACATACAAATTATTAATCTGTAATTTTACAACTTGTTAGACATTTTTACTTGAATTACCAGTATCATTTTTAAAGGTTAACTTTCTCTGACATGAAGTTAAGCAATGTTACTCCCATCACTGCCAGAATAAGGCTAGATGACTCACTATTTACATCATCACATACTAATGATGCAAGTAATACAGGCAGCATACAAAAAAACAGGTACATACAACAGCAAACAAGTCTCTTTCATGTTGCCTGGCTCTATGGTGCAGAGGGATGGAGCCCTGACTGCATCCCATGAGGCTGAGTTTGACTAGTAGCCACAGCACTGGAGGAACCTGTGAAAAAGAGGGATAGTAAAGGGGCACGGTTCACTCGCCTCTCCCAGGGGTTAAGGAATGTACAGCACATTCAAGAGTACACTGGGTGATGCAATCTTCCTAATGGAGACTACCGCTCATGTTCTGGAAGGAGGAGAAGGGCTGCTTGGCAAGAATGCTCCTTGCAGCAGGGAGGTGACAGACATTCTCCATGATAAGCTTCCATGCCTCTCTGACACTTCGGTGAGTGCGAGAATGTTTCAAGGGAAAAAAAAAATAGAAAACATTTCAAACCATCCCTGACAGCTTGATAGCCTCTCTTACTCAACCTATGCTCTGGTGATGAGGAATGAATGGGGCCACTGACCAGGAGCATCTAATTATTAAAAGACAGAATGGTCAAAAAGAGTAAAATCCCCCACGTTGCCAGGTTAGAAGCAGTAATCTAAATCCTTAGACAATGGAAGGAGACAGACATTTCAAAATGGAAACAACTTAGCAGCACTGGCAATTTCCTTGCATAGGTGTTTCATAAGAAAACAAACCTAGATGCCATGCAGAATAACAGATGGCATAAACTCAATAACCAAGCAGAACCCCTTAAGTTCAATGGCAAACAAGGCATTAACTTTTATCTGTTAGATTCTACTTTATTACCAGGATATTTATTTTTGATAAGAATGAAAGTGGCAGTGAAACAAGCTATACTGACAGTAATATGTGCTCAAAATATGCTACTCAAGTCCTGAGCACTAAAACACATCCCACCTATCTTGGAAATTACCACCTCCTTCAGAAGTACACACTTTCACGGACACATACGTATTAGCTGCAACAAGAAAAAACACAACTTCAGGACTACTAGGACAAAACCATAGCGCTCTCAGATTTTACACCACACACAAATGTAGAATTATATCCTACACATAATGAAATTCATGTATTTAACAATGACATTTCCATTTATTATCTAAAGTAAATGTTACCATATAACACAATTTCCATAGTGTTCATGCAAGCAAGACACTGTTCTAAAAGTAGCTCACTTCTAATCAAAAAACAGATAACTACAAAGAGTGCAAATCTGCAAATAGATAAGCCCCCTAGTGTGTTGAGCACAGAAAAAAAAGGCACTCCAGTCTCTGCCAATCACCAGCTCATGGTAGCATTATAAAGAGGTCATCAAAAACTAGAGGGACTATAGAAACCACTCCCTGTTACCAGTTGTGAAGCTTTGTCAGGATCCAGTAACATAACCTGAAGTGGTGCTCTACCTGGCTCCTTAAATGATGATCACCCTATCTTTGCCATTTATATGGCATTTTCTATACACACTCAATTTTGATAGTTAAATCTGGAGAGAAATCCAAGTTTTAAAGGTACCCTTAGCCTTTACAACTGGAGCATCCTATAGCTACTACTCCTCACTGTTGCCGTTGCATATTTCAGTCACACATTCTTCATATTCAGCACTGCTACCACCTCTCTAACCAATACCAAAACTAATAAATTTTACAACTCAAACCATTCCAGTTTACAAAATGCAGTCTTCTCTCTCGAAACTGAAAACCACAATATTATTTCCTGATAATTTACCCTACAAGTATCTCAAATGAGCTGCATATGTCATAAACTTATATGCATAAGTTATCAACTAAATCAAAACACAAATCCTATGTGACACACTGCTGGAAACAGTCTTACATCTTAGCCCTACCTAAGGGTGGTAATAGTTTAATCAGCTTCAGACATAATGCTATCCTTTTACCTCTAAGATGCATGAAAAATGTGTTGCCCCCCCCCCCTCAATTACTTCAATATCTCCTATCCAATAATCATCTTTCCATCTCAACATGCTTTTCCACATTTTCATTGTACAGACACAGCACTACTATCATTTCTAAATACTATACAGAGCCACTTTGGTGTCAACTGCCTTCCTTGATCACCTAGAAGAATCTGATAAAGTTTTGCATAACAAGACCCTCCTGTAAATTCTCACAATTAGGTCTCTTACACTTCTTAAGCATGGTTCAACTCTTACCTCTCAACACAAAAAATGTCAAATGGCTACAAGCTACATCCATCTTTCTCTCCACTCCAGTTGGAGACTCCATTTCACCTTCATGCAAGGTGTCATTGACTTGACCATTATTTGTACAGCTACAACAAAAAAGCACTCCTTTTCTTCCACAGAAATCTGGCTTAAAATTTTAGACCTAGACCTCAATGTTAAAATAGATAAGTAAACAAGCAAACTCATGCTATTCACCTACAAATACAGTCAAGATTTTAAGAGTAACATCTCCCTTACAGGCTTAAATTGCACTGCCAAAGAAACAGTTTCCCATACCACACTCTTCAGTCTCACAATTGATAAAAACCTCACACTTCATCTCTACGTTCAACAAGTGATCAAACAAAAACCCATCAGAAACTTGATATGCTCTACAGAGCCAAACCAGTCTTCAATGAAGCAGCAATAAAACATAAAATTTGTTCTCTTCCTTTCTTTTCTCACCAATCTACATTCAACCTGGTTCTGAAAGCTAGAACACTACAATAAAATTGCTAAATCTGTACCAAATTTGCTCGCACAAATCAGTCATTGCAGCTCAACAAAACAGCTCACTTCGCTAGAAATCCTAAATCTACTTATAAAATCCTATACAATCCCCAGTACTGCTACATCTCTTAGACAATGGTATTCTCTTCCCCAAGTACTTTGATCCTCTTAATTTGTCAAGTATTAACATAGTCAATAATCCATATGGTGATGCTCTCCAATTCCTGCTTCTATTACATTAAACCTAACATTACCTATTCCCTTACTATATATTGATTTTCATTAATCTCATTAGCAAAGTTCACCTACTTAACACTGAAGGTAGCTTCAGTGAAAACAAAGAAAGTTAAAATAAGTTTGCTGAAACCAAGTTTGTCAGCAGTAGAAATTGCCCTTTTCTCCACTCTTGTGTAACCTCAGAGTCGTTATATATATAATTTCGGGAGGGGGGGGGGGGTGGTCCAGCTTACACCCATGCAAAACAAAAAACAAAACAAAACAAAAAAAAATATTCTTCTAATGAAGGTGTTTTCAGTGAACTACCATAGAGTTTTTTTCATTTGCCAAAATTACCTTAGACAAATTGACATGAAGCCCTTTCTGCATGCTCAAAGTTTATATACCACCATCCTACTTCTACAGACTGTGTTAAGTCAAAAAGTATCACTCCTATAGTTATTACAATCTGCTTAACTCTCTGTACAGATCTCTAGCTTATATTCTTCTTGTCCAACAGGAATCTTATTTTTCAACAACTATTATAATAGCTTTAATACTTAGTATTCTAATTTTTCACTGCTTGCATTCCAATGCAACTCAATGTAGAATTTGTTTCACTATACCAACCAGATGTGCCTTTACCTCTTTATATGAAGTCCATTTCAAACCTCTCAATGTTCACATGTATGAACCAGATATACTTAAAATTGTGTATATTCAGAGTCTCTTAAAGCTTACTGCCTCACCTTTATGACATACACTGTTGACTCTTATTTGTACTCAAAGTGTATGGTTCATAGGTAGGTACTAAGCTATTGGCCATAGGGCCTATATAAGCCTAGCCAAACAGTACCCTGGCTTTTTCCACCCAAGAAAATTATTTTCCTGTGCCCCTGTCAAGCAGAGCCACAGAAGTGATCCCCGGGGTGAATTTCCTATCTCCCATCCAATCATCAAGATTTTTCTTGAAGAGTGCTAATGAGGAGCTTTTTTTATATAGATAGGTAGTTTGTTCCAGAGTATGGGAAGTCTCTGATACAGGACTCTATCCCTCCAGCATGTTCTGTTTATTGTGGTGACAAGGTTTAGGTCCCTAGAGCGTGTAGCTCGGAGGGATTGGGATTTCTTTAAGTGGAGCATATCCAACAGCTCTGGGTTTGACATAGTTTTGTATGTTAGGCAGAGATTGCCTCTGAGTAGGCAATATGTGACGGAGTAAGAGTTTTTTGAGACGGTCTGCGTAGGGCATCTGTTTGAGGCTGGTATGGCAATCCTTTTTGTGAGGTAATGAGTATGTTACTAATTTAATTGTACATTACTCTGTGGTACTTTTCTCCCCCTGCCTCCATTGAAGGAGTTTTTTTTCTGAGTTGAACTTTCCATATAAACTGCAGATAAATTAAAAATTTACCATTTGACTTATCAGCTCTGAAATTATTCCTTTATGCAGATGACCTCATTGTACTACATCTTGACAAATTCACACATTACAAAACAAAATCTAATTGTATTTAGATATATGTTACCAATCCATGTAAGCCCATACAAACTGAAGAAGGAGTCATTACTGGGCACATTGAGGGTGCTGCAAAGAGCACTTCTGGCTGACATCAAAGATTGAAACAATACTAATTTCATGAACTGTAATCGTACTTTGTAAATGAGAAACTCTAACGGAGAAAACCATTTCCCTTTGACTGCTGTTGCTTGTATTATTGTCTTAAATATCATGTAACTACTGTATGGAACTTTTGTAACTACAGTATGGAGCTTTTCTCCCTGGGTCTCCACTGAAAATGGACACAAGTTGTCCAGTCAGATTATCCCGGTAAACAAATGTTAAATAAAATAAATAAATAAAACTTTGACTTGGGAATGGAGTCCATTATTGTCATAGTATTAGAAACCCAAAATACTTGGAGACATTAAAAAAATACATCTCTAACAGTTACAGAACAAAGGTATATAGGTACAACATTTGATCAGCAACTTACTTTTACCATACATGTGCAAAATACCACAAAAATCAAAAATTTCAGCAACCAAAGACTGAAATATAACTACTCAAATCTTATTTCTCTTAGAATCTATGCAAACCCTGGGACTACAGATTTTAATCTCCAAAACAGAATATTACCTTCCCTTATTTGTAATGAGCTCTGCACACAACACTTATAACCTTTAAGTGACAGTTAAAAGGATTTGCATATTCATATTCCTTGGCGGCTTCACTAAAAAAATAGACACCACTAACAGCCAAGCCACTCTGTTGCTCAACTGCTTCACCTACAGACTTCTAAACTGTCCCTATTTTGGAGGAGCAGTTCTGTTTTCAGGCCCGATTGACCCCTGCACATGATGCACATATTTTTTGTCCCTATTTTCAGGTATGATTTAACTATTCAGACAGTTTTCTGAATTCCCCACTCATTACACAATTTGTGAAGCTGTCTAGTACACAGATAACCACACTACATAACCAACATACTTGGATCACCAATAATTTAAAGAGGGCACACATCTTACACCTCCTTTTTCAGAAGCAAAAATAAATTACCTTGTGTGGTACAATTTTGCAATACAGTTCATCAACATCTAGAGATTTTATATTGTCTCTTTAATGATGTTTTTACCCTCTATCATTTTTGTCACTCGGCTTTTTAAACGTGAGTTTCTGAGCAGTATCCCAAATTCCAACAGTAAACCAGAAGAGTTAAGTATATTTGTTATTCAAATGTTATGTTAATTAGATGTTAAGATTTTTGGCTGGATGTACCTACTTCAAAGTCTTTTATACTCATTTTCAATGTCTATGGGTTGAGAGGTATTCATACAGGGTCTATATTTTATGATCGAAGATACTTTTCTTCGAACATATAATAATAGACACCTAAACAGCGAATGAACTAAACAGTGAACGGCCAAGTCCCTGAATTTTTTCCTCGGGAAAAATTCAGTTTGCTGTTATCGGGAATTGCCCTTTTCCTCAACGTAGAGCAAACTCGGAGTTGGTATATTTAGTTGGGGGGCACAGCCCCCCCCCCATGTGGGGGGTGTTGGAGGCAACGTGCCCCACTTGATTAGGGTTTTGTAGTTTGTGTTTTTTGTGTACAGCCCCATGAATCCCCCTCAAGAGGAAAAAAATTTGTGGATCTGGCCGTTCGCTCTTTAGTTCGTTTTCTGTTTAGATGTCGATTATTCAATGTTTGAAGAAAAGTATCTTCTATAATATAGACTCAGGTCATACAAACTATTGCATCTACTGTCCACCACTAGTATGCTTACTAGAGCACAAATAGACCAGCTGTTCCATTTACTCATTTACTTTTTTGTCAAGGCCATACATCTCAACTGTCTAAAATTTTATAGAATGAGGCATAAGTATGGACAACGATTTGATCTATTCCTCATAAAATGTGTGGTTTTCTGATAAATCATTGAGGACTGAAGTCACTAACTGACAGATGTTTGAATTTCAGACTTCATAACCTTCAGAAAGAATGCTTTGCATTAGCATGCAATATCAGCTTTCGAAGTTTGTAAGATCGATATTTAAAACCTGTCCCTGATTTTGAGCCTTTGTCACCCCATTATTTTTGGTTTTCTTTATAATTTTTGTGTTACTACCTTAAGAGGCAACATGAGAAAAAAGCAGTTTCAAATCTTGCCCCCATAGCATGGTACTGCTCAACACAAAATAATCAGGAAACTCCAGAAATTCATTAAAAATGAAGTAATTAATTTTCTTACCTATGAATACAAGTGCTGACACCATGTTTCTTAGCCAGTGTCAAGCAGCAGGATCATAATGACAGATTACTTTATTTCAACTTGAGGGCTCCTGAGTGGTTATAAATATGGTTGATTTATATTTAAATAGTAAACATTTTCTGTAAAAGGTGCACATTACTGTACAACTCAGAAAAAAAGAACAAAAATGCAATCCAATAATGGAAAACTTCTAGCCACTTAACTACCCTGGGTCATGCCCTACAATTGTCTGTGGACCTGCTCATCAACCCAGCAAGCAAGCAATTAAATTCTGGAACCAAAATGAATACACCACTGATCTAAAAACAAGAGAGAAAGTGAAATCTATCTTCTGAATAGCAGTCCTCCACATTCTAAAAATGGTTGAGGAAACTGTCTACAGCAAAACCAGATTTAGCATCATGAGGAAAAGATGTCTGATTCGTCTGCCAAAATGTAAATATTTCTTCACATTTGAAAATGAGGAAGTCTTTTTTTTTTTTTTTTTTTTTTTTTTTAACAGAGAATATGTCGAATATGTCATAAGTGGGTATGTTTACAAGGCAAAATAATGGTACCGGCAAGGAAATCTGGGTTCCTGGAGAAAGAACCACATATCTTCTAGTGGCAATCATTCAGCAACTATACCATCTGTCAAAAGTTCATAGCGGTTTCTTCCACAACTTTTTTTAAACAAGAAATATCTTTATTAAACCATCACTTATGACGTAAGCAAACATACATTTATATAAATGAAAACAAACCACACTGAAACAATCTTAGTTGCAAACATTTTACATCACAAACCGTACTGACACACTCCCAGTTGAAAACATTATATATCACTTATAATCTACCCGATCATTTTCAGTCAAACATTACATGGCTCATTTAAGTCCTGCCTTCTTTTAAACCTAATTTTCCCCGTATGTATTGTTCCCACAATTCCCATTTTTCCTATGTAGTGTGCTCCTACTTTTTTCTAAAGATCTCAACTTCAATTGTTTTATCTCGGTCACTATATTCACTACTTCTAATATAGTTGGCTTAGATTTTAAATTTCTATTTTCTAGTAATTGCTTTATTTACAGCCATCATAATTAGAGAAAGCAAGGCCTTTCCATATCCAGGCAATTCTGATTCTGTATCATAGATCAGAAAAATCATCTTCCTCATCATACCGGTCTGCCCATTCAGCATCTCCAACAGTGTATTCCGCAGGGAATCAAAGTCTGCCAACTCACTGCACTCACAGAAAATATGTTTACAATTACCTCTTTTTTCCCCATCACACCTCCAACATTTGCTATCACCCTGAGGAAAAATTATCTGGTGTCTACTTGGAGTTTCCAAGCAAAAAATCCTAAATCTTCTAGATTTTGTTGCATATTTGGGAGACATACATATATCCTCCCATTGTTTCTTTGTGCACTGCTTATCCAATCTCTTCCTAATCCTTTCTAACCTCCTCTGATTGATTCTTATATTATATACTCCACTAATTGTTCCTTTTTTAATGGCAGCTTCTGTTCTAGATTCTACTAAAAACTCTCCCAGTGCTGGTCTTTCATTTAGGACCCACCTATTTATTTCTCTTTGCCTATACTCCGATATCAATCCTTGATAAGGAAGGCAATCTCTAACCTGCATTCCAAATAAATTCTTGGCATCTTCCCATTCTATCATCTGTCCCTCTCTAAATACTTTCTTCCAGTACCATGGCTCCTTTGCCAGTTTTCTCCAATACATTCCAGCCCCCTCTTGCCTATTGTCTATATCCCCAATTGCAGTCATCCCTATCAGCAAATTTTCTTCATTCCCGTGTTGGCTTAGTTCTTAGAATAAGTTCTACTACTTTATGGATATAACATTATTGTTATTCTCCTTAAAGGCCTGCATCCAAAATCCAAGTCTCTCCCTGTTTCTTGAGCTTCCCCCCTGTTTCAACATCATCGCTTTCCACTTTGAATTATAGTTTTCTGCTTGTACAGTGTATAGGAGCCTTAATTGTGTAGCTCTGAAATACCCCTTCAAATTGGGTAATCCCAATCCACTCTGTTCTACTGGAAGAATCATCTTATCCCACTTGACTCTTGCCATCTTCCCCACTCAGATAAAAGTCCTTCAGCTCTTTATTAATTGCTATCCACAACTTCTCGTCTGGTTGATAAAAATATGCCTGGCCTGTGTATATGCCACCCCAATGCTAACTAATATTCAAACCACTACCCTGGCCAGACTCCAACAAACGTACCACAAAATAGCAAGATTCATCACAAACTCCCCACATAACTCACACCACTGCCTCTCAGTCAACTCACTACAATGGCTAGAACTTCCTCAATAACTCCTTCTATCTCAGTTACAAATTATTCACTCTATACTTTATAAATCATCCTCCTGCCCTGTCCTTTCCTCCTTGGTATCCATCTACACACCAACTCGCACACTTCGTACTTCTAACTAACAACTTCTTGACATCTACCAACCCAAAAAAAAAAACTATCGGTAGACTACTATATAAATCCACCCTATCCCAGGCATGGAATAACCTCCCATCCCAATTATGCTCCATTATACACCCTATACAATTTAAGAAAGGACTCAAAACTACACTTTATAAGAACCAAAACTTGTACTTGTCATGACCATACCTAACGCCAATACTATTCTGTAGTACACATTTCCATACAACTTCTCAGCATACTTTGTTACCACTCCAATACTATTACTTTCTACCAAAATCTCATACAATCCTCTCAGCATATTATCTCCTACATATTTTCTCTAACATCACATTACACAGACTACAGTCTGAAAATACAGAGACACCTCACTGACCAGAAAGATCCCAAGCAGCTGTGGAGAGGGATCCAAAAATTCACAGACTATAAACCACCATTCACATGTTGTGATGATAACCCAGACTTTTAAAACAAGCTAAATATCTACTTCAGTAGATTTGAGGAATCAAATAGAACCATACCAAAGAGACTACCGACCAACACAGATGGCACATCACTATGCCTCAACTTGGAAGAGGTACGCAGGAACCTACGTAGGGTTCACCCAGGCAAAGCATCTTATCCGAATAGGATCCCAGGGAGGCTACTTAAAAACTGTGCTGATCATCTGGCACCAGTCTTCACAGACACTTTCAATACATCTCTCAGCCAGGAAAAAGTGCACAAATGTTTCAAGACCACCGACATTATCCCTCTGCCCAAGAAACAATCTCCAGCATCATTAAATGATTATCAGCCAATTGCACTTACCTCAGTAGTGATGAAGTGTTTCGAAAAAATGGTCAAGATCACATAACATCCTGCCTACCTGCTACATTTGATCCTTTTCAATTTGCATACAGGCCAAATCGTTCTACTGTGGATGCCATAGCCTTAACACTTCATCACACCTTGGACCACTTGGAAAATAAGGACGGTTATGTACGCATGCTGTTCATAAACTTCAGCTCTGCATTCAATACAGTAATTCCACAACTGCTGTCTAAGCTGAGTACTCTAGGCATAGAAAACAAAATATGCAACTGGATCCTCAACTTCCTGACAAAGGCCACAAATAGTTCAAGCTGGAAAACAGCACTCAAACAACATCACCCTAAACACCAGGGTCCCACAAGGTTGTGTACTCAGTCCACTTCTTTTCACAATTCTAACACATGACTGCACAGCTAAGCATCATTCAAACAGAATCATCAAATTTGCAGATGACACCACAGTAAATCGGCCTTATCAAGAAGGAAGAGGAGGGAGCCTACATGGAGGAGGTGACCCAACTCGTTCACTGGTGCACTGACAACAACTTAGCACTAAATGTTGGGAAAACCAAGGAAATCATCATAGATTTTAGGAAGGTAAATAAGCCACACACCCCTATCGTCATCAATGGTGCCACAGTGGAGAGTTAATAGCACCAAATTCCTAGGGATACATATCTCGCAAGACCTCAGTTGGGCCACATACACTTCTTACCTTATAAAGAGAGCCCAACAATGTCTCCACTTCCTTAGGAGACTTCGTAGAGCTAACCTCCCCCCACAGGTCCTACTTACCTTCTACAGAGCCACAACTGAGAGCATACTGAGAAACCACATCATTGTCTGGTATGGAAATTGCTCTCAAGCCGATCGGAATGCACTGGATAAGATCATTAAACAAGCCACAAAAATCACTGGCTCCAACCTTCAGTCCCTACAGGACATATATTCAAACAGATGCTATGGCAGAGTCCGAAAACTACTGAGGGATATACACCATCCGGCCTATGGACTGTTCAAACTCCTGCCAACAAGGAAGCTCTACAGAAGCATTAGATGCAGGACATCCAGATTACATAACAGCTTCTTCCCACGTGCTATCAGACTGCTGAACAACAAACCCATAGCCTAACCTGCTAAATGGGTAAACAAACATTATTTATGTGCAATGTCATTGTTATCTACATAGCTCACTTTATACTTTGTGTTTATTTTTACTATCTTAGTTTTGATTTCTATTTCAGTATTTTTATATTATTATTAATCTTCCTTCTGTAAACTATAATTCTTATGGTACGAACCAGAGTATCAAAATTTCGTGCATTGACATGCACTTTTTCCTCTGTGTTGATCTGTATGACTATAAAGTTTACTTTGACTTTGGACACCTCTAGATATCCCTTCCACCCCATTCATGAACTTGTTATACACCTTACCACATCAGTTATACATCAGCTACAAAAAACTGTCTTTGAAGTACAGAACTGGTGTACTTTTTAGTGTTTGCTAATAATTGTTTTTAATTGTAAAGTAAACTGTTATGTATATTTAAACTGTCTGTAACTGGAGCTTTTCTCCTTGGGTCTCCACTGAAAATGGGCTCCTGGACCAGCTGGACTAACCCAGTTAACAAATGTCAATAAATAAATAAGACTAAAGGGATTAAAAACATTTTGACCGCTTGTATCTTACTATCCATATAACAAAGCATCCATTTTCTCAGTTTTTATATTATCTTTTGTTTATTCTCTTCACACACATCCTTAGCTGCCACACCAGAATAATTTTAAATCCATACTCCTAAATACTTCATTTTATCATTTCCCCATAAATAAGGATACTGCTCAACCAATTTGTGTGTGGGTACATAATTTACTGCTATTGCCTTTGTTTTAGCTTCACTAATTTTGTATCCCAAAAATATATGTTCCACAGCACTGTAATATGTCTTTCTGGTTTTGTCAGGTATAAAATAATGTCATCTGCAAATAGAGCCAGCTTTTCTTGAAAACCATTACCAATTATACCCTTGAATTTCTAAGTCCCCTATTTTCTTTGCCAATGGTTCTAAATATAATGCAAATAATAAAATGGAAAGAGGACACCCCTGCCTGTTCCTCTGTTCAAGCAGAAATTATCAGAAGGGATCCCACCCATTTTAATTTTCACCTTCTATCCCTCATATACAGTGGTGGCTGGTGACTTCAAATTAAAGGAGGGCTGCAGGAGATAGCTGAATGGGTGGGGCCAATGGGAAGAGGTGTGGCCAACTAGAAAGGGGTGGGGCTATGCTCAAAACCACAACAACTGGAACTTTAATTAAATACACTGTCCTGGGTGCCAAACAGTCATTACGAGAGTCCAATCAAGACAAATGAAGTGTAGAAGAAAAAAATATTTCAATGCATTGGCTACATGACAAATTACTTAATATCCAGATGGAAGCAGATTGTGAGGCATGAAAAAATAAATTACTTTTTAAATACATTACTGGAATGCCAGTCAAAATCAAGTATAAAAAAACAAGCAGCACTCAACTCAAACCACTACTCCTTGCACTGCAGTTCTAATTATAATTTATATTCAGCTTTATAAAATTACCAAGTAACATGCTGAAAGTAGCGATCTCTATGACACCCCACTTGTAAAAAATGTTTCTTATCCAAAAAAGACCTGCTGCCTGACACAACTATCTACTTGTTTCATGGGGAAGACATGATCAAAGTAAAAAATGAACAGCAAACAAGCTCAAGATAAATTGCTTAAAGGATTCCTGCACAAGTTATGGACCACACATGATAGATTGGCATTCTGTTTAGTTTACGGGTAAAGCCTGCAAAGATGACTGCAAGTCTCCAACAAAAGATGACTGCAAGTCTCCAACAAATGTAATGAGCTTCTGAAAATACTGTAATCCTGTCCTTTTATTACAAATACTGTCATATGCATTTCAATACCCAAGGCTTATACATTATCTAGTTATGTAAATATTCTCTGCATGGCAACAACGAAAAGGTTTTCAATGCTGGTAATTCTTACAGTATGCTTATTAAAGCTTACTCGCATCTTACAATCTCTGACAAGCTTACCTGATGGTCATTAAATCATTGCTACTTAAACAGAGCAACAGGGCACTGTGACAGCATGCATTTCCTGAATAATAAGAAGCATAAATCAACAGTATAAAAATATGACAGAAAACCAGAACATTCTGCAAAATCAAGGACAGATGAAATGCCACCGTCGTACTTGTGGTCTACCTTGGATGGGGGAATACTCTGCACACTTACTGCATAACTGCTCCTTGCCTTCCTTGGACACATCCAGAGCCACTACAATGGGGAGTGGGGTGCAACAAGTATGTCACAATTTGAAATGTCTCTGGCTGACAGTGACGGCTCTGACACTCATACTTCTCAACTTCAGAGCAAGAAATCTGGACAAAGCCATACATAGAACTAGAAGTGGGACACAGGCCCAAAAATAAGGACAACTTTTAAATATTACTCTTATTAACTTAGATAATAGAACAGTAGTAGGTCTTGCATTAGTACAATTTTTCTGAAGGGTATGAAATCTGAAACTCGAATGTCTGCCATTATTTTTCTAACTTCAATCTTTAATGACTTGCCACTAATTTGCCAGAAAACCACAATTTTATGAAAAACAAATCAAAAATGTGATGCAAAAATATAAAGTTGCCACACAATACAGCTGGGAGCCTGTCAAAAAAGGGACACCTTTTTAATATTAACACTGTTAACTTGAGCAGCTAACAAAATAAGAACATCTACATGCATTTCTGAAATAAAAGTAATCTATAACTCTGATCATTACAGTTATATAGAATTGTAAACCCTCCACGTTTCCTTCCAAAATTGCCATTTTGAGGAGGGATTATTAGGGGAGAGCAACATTTTGAGCCAAAATTGGGGACAATTGAGAGGTTTGGATATTCCTAATTCTACAAAGCGATTTTCCTGTACCTCTCAACCTCTTAATGCAGGAAATCTGGACAAGGCCAAATATATTGGGGGAACATATAAACACTACTAAAAATTGCTCTTGTATAAACTTAAGACAGTTGATAGAATAACAAGTCTTGCATTAGCATGCATTTTTCTGAAGGTTATGACGTCTGAAACTCAATGTCTGTCATTTAGTGACTTCATTCCTAAATGATTTGCTAGAAAACCACAAATTTTATGAGGAACAAACCAAAAATAAGAAGCAAATATCTATTCATTCTGCAAAAATATGGACAACTGAGAGGTACAGTTCAACCGGGGCTGTCTGAGTTTGTTACCCTTCCCCCCTCACAAAATCAAGGTCGAACGGAGCCTCCCCCCTGCAGCCATTCCAATGTCCCATTCCTTGGTTATTTTGCCCCATTTACCATAAACACTGTAATGTGCATACTGCTTTACTTCTGCAATGATTTAGATTTCATTTGAAAGTTTTATTTTGCATTTTGCAGCACAAACCCTAATAGATATCTGTTAAACAAAGCAATGCAGTCTCACAATGAAAACAGACTTAGCATTAAAACTTCTCTGCCCTTGAAACTCACATGCATTGAAACAGCATTGAAACCCACATTCAAAGAAAATAAGTTTTGCCAGTGGCAGATAAAGATTAACTTTGGGCTGTTTTCAAAATCATAGGCCCCTTGAACATGAAACATACACATGCTCTTTGATACACCTTCCTGACTGTATTACATGATATTCCCTGTACAATACAGCACAGTTTTTAAAGGGCATTTTAAATTTATTGTTTTGAACATTTTTCCAGTAAACAATGAAACAAAATGCATGCACCAATGACAAAACTGCCCAGTTCAGAACATTTACATCATAAAAAGTCTACTCAAACTTCTACAGTCCACCAGTATCAGTAAATATGCACAATCTCTGAAGTAGTAAAATCCACATTAAAGAAATCTGTAACTGATAAAGAGGTTGCTGCTAGCAAACAACTTTATATGTCATTGTTTCATCTACAAATGAAGTGCCTGTTGTCCTTGAAGAATAAATTGCCTATGTTGCATGCATTAAAAAAAGATAAGCTAGTAATACCGCAATAGGGAATGGATGGCAAACTGATAACAGGTTCATAATTACTAGGTATCTTTGCCAAAAAGGACTGCAGCATCCACCCCCTTTACAAACAGTACAGTATCAGCAATGCATCTACCTACTGTGGGAGTAGAACCCACAGCCTTCTGCATCAAAAGCAAGTACACTACCTGTTGTGCTATTAACAATGCAAGCAGACTTAGCATAAGCAGCACTAAACTTTTGTTCCCCTGCAGCTCTCAGCTCCTTGTAAAATCTACTCGACACTCAGCTGTATCTCTGAATTTTGCAGCACAAGAAATTTGGGAAAAGCCAAAATTTATTGGGGAGGGGGAGGACAAAAGGCCAAAAACCAGGGACACATTTGAAACATTGCTTGTATAATGTTGGAAAGCTGCTAGAATAAAATGCTGTGTTACCACCATACATTTCACTGCCATGTCTTGAACCCAGGGGACCCTGTGCAAAACAGTCAGAGAAACATACCACTATGCCAAATCAGCTGAAACAGAGGAAGACAAACTTAAATGGCTACCATTTAGTGAATTCAGTTCTCACCATAGCTGTCAACCTCTTAGCAAAAAACACCTGAAAAAAGCCAATAATGTGGGAATACAGCTGCCAAACATATTCAGTGAATTCAGTTCTCACCATAGCTCTCAACCTCTTAGCAAAAAACATGTGGACAAAGCCAGTAATGGGGGGAATACAGCCCTACACATTCAGTGAATTCATTTCTCACCATAGCTCTCAACCTTAGCACAAAATACCTGGACGAGGCCAATAATGGGGGAATACAGTCCCAAAAATATGGGCAAATTTCAAATATCCATGTTATAAACTTAGACAATTGCTAGAATAAAAGGTTTTGTTTTACCATGTACTTTCTGAAGAATATGAAGTCTGAAATTTAAATGCCTGTTATTTTTAAACATTTGTTAACAAGGAAACTAGTCTGACTTGGAACAAAACAAAGCCAATTTTCAGCAGAGCAGGGAGAAACACTCCAGACACATCTTTGTAAGGGATGGGAGGACATGTAGACTCCACACAGAAGGCACCCCAGCCAAGAATCAAACCAGAGAACCTATAGCTGTCAGGCAATAATGCTACCAGTGCACCACTGCACTACAAACCTTTGCAAGGAAAAATGAAGATACAGAAACCACAGATTTTATGAGGAACAGAACAAATATCAGGCAAAAATCTGCAATTTTTTACAAATAGTGGTGGGTAGGGAATTCAGGTCCTTGCTACCTGCATCCAAGGTACAGGGTTCAAGCCTGAGTAGCTCTACCCACCACTATGTGTTAACAGGGGCATTTCACACACACACACACACACACACACACACACACACACACACACACACACACTAAATGGCTCCGGAATCACTCGAAGCAGCAAACCTTCCCTGCAAGAGCTTAAAACTTAACTTACCTGTCTCCTGATTGGTCCTGCGCTCGAATCCCTGTGAGAGCTTAACCTCACCTCTTTCCTGATTGGTCCTGTCTGCGGATCAAGCAGTCCGGAGCTCCTCTGTTCTGTGCGGTCGTCTACTGCACAGATTCCTGGGCATCTGCGGGGCAGTCTGAGTGTGTCTGCGCATGCTTGAAAGTTCCGGTACTCGTAAAAAATATATATTTTTTTTAAATTTTATGTTTGACGTTTTTTATTTCTTTTGTTTCTAGGTGGGAGGGCTGCAGTCCAATAGCACGAGCCGCCCCTGCTCATATATCCTCCTAATCAACCTTATCATTTTTTTTTTAGGAAATGCAAATGCTTCCATTGCCCTGCCCATACAGTCCCAGCTTACTCTGTTAAATGCTTTCCCTGCATCAAGACCCACCAACAACAACAATGGTATTTTCTTTGTTGTCAAATGTTTGCCTCCCCTCCACAAAACAACATTGATCCATATCTATCAATTTTGGCATTACTTTTGTCATTCTTGTAGCCATTATAGTCATGAACACTTTATAATCATGGTTTAGCATTGAAATGGGCCTGTATGAAGCTGGGTCCGATGGATCTTTACCCTCTTTAGGTATTACAGCTACCACCACTGCTTTCTTCCAGGATGTTGGTACTTCTCCTCCTAAAATACTGTTACAACCTTCCAGATCATTATCAGTTTTTTCCCTCCTAGCTTCCAAACTTCCACAGGAATACCATCTATTACTCGGGACTTTGAAGTAGATTGGTTATACATCACAATTTTTATCTCATCTCCTCCTATCCCAACCATTAGTAATTGAACCTCATCTACCTCTAACTTTGGCAAATTTAATTCTTGCAAACATTTCCATTTGTATCTTTTCTTGATTTCCATATTTTTCTGCTTAATATAGACTTTCATATATTTCCAATACCTCTACAGGATCTCTTGTTACCTTCCTCGTTATAGGCTCCCTAAGCTTGGTGACAGCTCTTTCTACTTTCTGTTGCCCGAGTCGTTATGCTAAAAGTTTTTGTACTCTAGTGCTGTTATCAAAAAACAGTTGCTTAACAGCAATATTTCTAAAGTCATGCATATTACCAAGGTAATCCCTTATTTTCTGCTTAGCATTCAGCAGTTGATCCTCCTCTTATGTGAGATTGCCCCTATTCTGCAACACTTTAATATTTGTCAGTCCATCTAAATTACTACTTCTTAACCATAGTTCCCTTTATTTCCATCCCATTTTTAAACTCCACCTTAATTCCTTCCCACTCCCTAGCTATATTTTCAGAAGAAATTTCTATCCTCTCTAATAGCTCCTGAAAAATCTCCACTACCCATTCCTTAAATTCCTCTTTTCAACAGATAGGCGGGAAAAGTGCCAGTGTCTCATTTTTACTTCATTACCCTGTGTTTTTATTTTAGTTATTGGTGCATGATCTGAAATAGTTATTGGGTGCCTATCAAGAACTTCAATTAAAAGCACATGTTCTCTTACACAAAGACTTGCCTTCAGACTTGAACACTGTCCTACACTGGTCACAGATTGTTAGGGAGTCCATCTAACACATCTGACCTCTAGAAAATACAAGTGCCAAAAGCGCTGGAAATTCCTGCTCCTTGAGCCTTGTATAATCCTTGACTTGCCCCTAGACTTCCCGGTTCTTTGACTCTTGAGCAAGTACAGCCACACCATCACAAACAGGGAAACTGCCACATTGGGAAAATTCTAAGCTCTGCCAGAACATTTTCTATATGCAGCTAACTCTTAAGCCAAGCTTGTCTATCTTCACTTACAGCAGTTTCAAAACGAGAGAGAAACAAGCTCTATAATAGGTAGCTTTTTATGTATGGTGATTAAGCTTACTGGAATTGTTTAAAATCTGAGTCTGCATTTTGGTTCACAGATTCCTGTAGCAAATGCAACTGAGCATCACTGGCATCCTGATAATTTATGACAAAGAGCAAAAGCTTTCATTGCAGTACTAGAAGTAAACTGAATCTTCTTCACACACTTATAAAATAAACAAATGTCAGTAAATAAATAGTTAATAGGAAAACCAGACAGTGCACAGGTTCCCTTTTATTCAGTGGAGGCCCAGGGAGAAAAGCAACAAGGTTTCATATTTAATGCAATCGATATTAATAACAAATTTTATAATGCAGTTTCAACGAATACATAGCATAATAGTCAGTAAAATAAAATTTGTATTGATATTTGCAAACATTAAATTTATAATCCTTGTACGAAGACTTTACAGATACAGTGGTGTAGAAGATAGATTGTGAGCTATTAGAGGAGATAAGCAAATCTGAGTGTTAACTTAGAAGTAGCAATGGAATAGTAATTTGGTTGTGTTAATCAGAGGTAGGTATAGTAGTTTAAGAAGTAACAGTAAGAGATAAGTGGTAGGTAGAGTTACTTTGGCAGAGCCTGTAAGAAGTTTCTTTACTCTGTGTAGGGTGTCGAGTTTTTGATAAGTTTTCTTGAGGCCGTTATGGATATGTAAATCAAATGCAGGATTGATGTTGATTGTCATGCCAAGTAGTTTTGTATGCGAGGTAACTTCAGTCATGGGATTATTTAAGAAAGAAATGTTAAAGCTGTTTTTTTTTTCATGGCAATGGGATTTTGGAAAAAAAAGAGAAGTAATTTAGGTTTTTGGGATTTAGCATCAGGAGATTATTCTGTAGTCAACTTTCAGAGTTAAAGGCTTTTGAATCATTTTCTGAAAATGCATTAGGTTGTCAGAAATATGTATTAAAGGTAGAATCATCACCGCATTGTATGACAGAAGCCTGCTGAGAGAATTTTTAATGAAGAGATTAAAGAGTAGAGGGCTGAGAATGGTGCCCTGTGGCACACCAGTATTAACAGGAAGGAATGGTGTAAAAGTGGAGAGCCCTTTAACAGACTGGTATCTATTAGTTAAGTAGTTGGTAGACCCCAAGGGAAGACAGTTGGCAGAGGAATTTTTTGAAAAGAGACTAGATCAAAAACTTTAGAGAGATCAAAGTAAATAGAGGAAAACAAGTTTGCCTTTGTCTCTGGCTTTGTTAATATTACCTGTGAAAGTTAATAAGGCTGTGGTGCTGCCAATCTCCGTATCTCGGTACTCACGAGATCCGACATTTCAAACTCTTACATGCAAAAAGTGATAGAATTCTAGCTAAACCATTTAAAATCCTGCAAAATGATGCGACAGCATTGGTCATAATATGCCAGCAAATTTTGAAACCATAACAGTGGCCAGTGTATTGGAGCTGTCCTGCAAAATGATGCGACAGCATTGGTCATAATATGCCAGCAAATTTTGAAACCATAACAGTGGCCAGTGTATTGGAGCTGTATTCCCATCCCAATAAAGGGCAATGCTGCAGCAACATCTTAATGTTTATTTATTTGTCATTTGTTAACTGGGTTGGTCCAACTGGGCCAGTAGCCCATTTTCAGTGGAGACCGGAGGTGAAAAGCTCCAGTTACAAACAATTTACAGTATGTTTTAAATTAACATTCAGAGATAGTACACAATTAGCAATAGAAGCAAGTTAATCAAAAGTAAAAAGCATGACTCAAGCACATAATATACAAGTAGCATACAAGTAGCAAAATAAAACAACATATAAATTTAAAACCTACATATAAATTTTGAGGGTTCAATTTACCAGGAGAACACATAGAAGGTGAAAAGGGAGAGATTATTATACAATGCAAGGGTATGAGGGTTAAGTTGTGTCATGGCAGGGGCAAGTCTTGGTGTTAAGTAGGTGAAGTTTGAGTTCTTTTTTTAAAGTGTAATGGAGCTTATGTATAAAGGAAGTTTGTTCCAAGGTTGGGCTACAGAGCATTTATATAGGAGTTTGCTCACATTTTTCTTTGGTAGACATTCAGAAGTTGCTGGTTAGAGGTGTGGAGGGTGCGAGATGGGGAATAGGTGGATACCAGGGAGGAAACAGATGGGCAAGAAGATGGCTTATATAGTATGTTGACACCAGGTCACCTTACCTGCCTGCTGAGGAATCTGCATGCAAACCAAGAAGCAACAATTAGAATAACTGACTAAAGATCAGAAGAGTGGCACAACAAGGTAGCACATTACCCTAATTATTTAATTTATATACCAAATACACCAAATGATGGTTTAGCAGAATCAGATGTAGGAATCCAAATTACAGGGAGAAATATTAACAACCTCAGACATGTAGAGGATACCACGCTAATGGCTGAAAGCAAACAGCTATAGAACCTATTGATTAAGGAGAAAGTCAAAACTGCATAAGTGACTTGCTGCTCAGCATTAGAAAAAAAAGAAAGATTACATCAATCATCTCTATCAGTTCTTTGCAAATAGATAGGGTAAAAGTAGAGGCAGTGACATATTTTATTCTCCTGGGCTTAAAATCTTTGCAGAAGGTGACTGCATCTTGGAAGGAAAGAGATGGCAAATTTAGAGAAAATATTAAACAGGATAGAAAATGAACTACTAAGGTGTTGGGACTGGCTTGACGGTTAAGGTCTTTACTTCACAGACAAGAAGTACAGGTTTTGATTCTCAACAAAGGAAATTAGCTAGGTTTAAAATGGCCCACAAGGGAAACTGGCCAAGTATTTACCTCTGAACCATATAGTCAAACAAAGACTTCTCCCAGGAATAAATCTTTTGAGAGCTGGACAGTAGGTAAGGTTGTGTATGCAACACACACACACACACACACACACACACACACACACACACACACACACACACACACACACACACACACACACACACACACACACACACACACACACTAATTTTAAACTGTGGAGCTGGAGAAAAGATTTAAGAATTTCCATGCAAGAAGATCAAATTATTTAATACTTACAGAAATAAACCCAAACTGTTTCGATGAAGGTCTAACAGTAAAATTAAAGCATTCGGTGATGATAGGGTGGATTGAAGACGAAAGAAGATGGCTACAAGATGGACAAATAACACTACTGAAGTAATGAACTTATAAGAACTTAAAAGCAGTGGCAAACTGGCCATGGATGTCAAAGTCACACAGAGATGGGATTAACTAAACGACTAAAAACATTTACCAAGAAAAAAAATTATATATATATATATATATATATATAGATAGATAGAGAGAGAGGCAAAACAAAACAGAAAATAGCAACAGCTAAGAACTGGATGAACATGCAGCAGCACAGACTCCATATTACAAAACACCCATACTTGCCGAATGAATTAAAAAAAATACATAAGGGTATAAGATAAGACAGGAAAAATTAAGCAAGAGTAATAGCTAGCTAATGGCAATATAGGTTACTTAACTTTATACAATGCATGCCTCTCAACTGTCCAAAATAGGGTTGCCACCTTTTCAAATGCCCAAAGTGGGACATTTTTGGTACAAACGTCAGATTTTGCAGGCCAAAACATACCCACGGCCAGTACAAAGTACAGAACTTCACTTTTCTGCCTAACTAAGGCTTATTCTTGTAGTATTTTAGTTGCTTATTCTGTTTCTTATAATATTTAGGTGTTTCAGATACAGAATGTTTTATGCAACTATTAAATATAATGTAGGAAATAATTTTGTCCTTAAAATCTCAGGACATTTGCCATTTTTACAAGTTTTTTTGCAGGACACAACTGCCCAAAGAGGGACTGTCCCTCACAAAGTGGGACAGGTGGTAATCCTAGTCCAAAATTTTAATGAATGGCCACATTTTTTGCCTCATATTTTCGTCTGTTCCTCATAAAATTTTAGGTTTTCTGGCAAATCACTGAGCACTGCAATGCAATCACTAAATAATGGCAGTTAAGTTTCAGAGTTCATATTCTTATGAATATACATGCACATGTAAACCATTATTCTATTAACTTTCATCTAAGTTTGTAAGAAAAATATTAAAACAGTCCGTGAGTCTGGCCCTTTGTCCCCTCCCATTATTAACTGTGCTGTCCAGAAGTCTTCATTCAAATAAAAAAAAAAAAACTGGGATAATGTAATTATTCCACGTAAGTGAACTACTTTTCACACTTGGTCACTCCTGAAAACGGCTTTTAGCTCTGTGTTTACAACCGGTAAACAAACCCACTTGTTAATCGGTCGCAATTAGGCATCACGATTTATTTTTAATTATTTTTATTAGGGGCAGATGGAAAAAATCCAGGGTGTAAATGAAAAATGAAAGACAGTGTGTAGGTAAAGACACCAAGTTTTCCAGCTACATCTTGTTCTCACACAGTAACGACACACTTCCAAACCTACTGTTCTTAACTTACCGCTGCACTTGCAGTATTTTCTGGAGAGTTTGGTGGAACTCGATTGGGCTGAAACTCTGAATCACTGGAAGATGTTGTTACCATTGGAGTCGCTTTACTGCAACCGGTAGACCTGGGGCCCAACTTTGAATGGGGGACAAAACTGCTCCTTGTCGACAGCTGCTGTTTTCTACCAATACAAGACACACGAGCAGCGGATGTGGGTCTAAACGAACCAGCTTCTTCTCCTGTGGCACCATCAGGTCTGTGAAACACTTCCCGGCACTGGGGTCTTTCGTCAGAACCAGCCCTAGGGGGCAGCTGAGTAACAGTTACCCTGGGAAGTGTGAGGCCTGTTGCTACTCTGGCAGTTGGATAGGCGCAAGTGAAGGCTTCGGTACTTTGATTTGTCCTACAGTTAGTTGGTTGACCCGACTGCAGAATTGCTCTTTGAGCTTGCCGCATTCTTTTACTTCTTCTATTCTGTTTGAAGACGCATACCCTATGCAAAATAATTAGACAGTTCAAGAGAAATAACAAAACAACACAAGGTACTAACATGGCAATTAGCAAACTCAAGGTAGGATAATAATATGTCAATTTCTCTTGGTTTGCATCAACAGTAGGGGATACTGTATGTTGGACGTGCGACATAGTAGGAGGAAAGGAATGGCAAAGTTATTTCTATCGCAGCTTGTCCATTTACAGATTCTGTAGCACATAAACAAATCTTGACCAAGGTTCTCCACTGCTCGTCAGGGTTTATATGAGCTGAAGGATCTGAATCTTGAAGTGAAACATTTGGCGGAATACTGCAACTTTGGGTTTTATGAAAAGAAAAAAAAAGTAATTCTGTATGTATACCGCTCAACCTCTTGGTGCAAGAAATCTGGACAAAAAGCCTAAAATAATGGGGGGGACAAAGGCCCCAAAATAGGGACAGAGTTTAAATATTGCTCTTATAAACTTAGAAAGTTGGTAAAGTAACAGGCTTTGTGGTATCATGCATTTTCTGAAAGATATGAAGTCTAAAATTCAAATGTATGTCTCTATTTAGTGGCATCAGTTCTTAGTGATTTGCCAGAAAACCATAAATTTTATGAGGATCAGACCAAAATTTGAGGCAAAAATGTGGACATTCTGTATATATTATAAATAAGTTGTCATTGTAAAAATGTGTAGTCCTCTGTAGGCATGTGCCTTTGGGGATTGGATACAGGGTTATCAATACTTTTGTACCAGATTAAGATTGAGCTTGGTGAAATGTAAACGAGTAGAAGTGCAGTAATTTGTTAATTGTGGCTCATCTCCCAAATGTCAAAAGCTAGTGATGGACCCGTAGTTCTCAACGAATCAGGGACACTTAGTATTGTTAACTTGACACATTGATAAAATAAGAGAATGTGAATTAATACACATTTTTTGAATTAATATACAGTTTCTGAAGTAAATCTATAATTATAATTGTTATTATATAGTAAGTGTAGTTCATCAATTTTAGAGGGATTAAGAAGGAAAGAACTAAAATTTCAGTAAAAAAAAATTGGGGACCTTTGAGAGCCATGTTAGGCACCAGTGAACCCTTCTGTCACTGGGAATCCCAACCACATCAAGTTATCTTATTTTGATGTTTTGTAATATGTTACTAGCTTTTATTGGTTTAACAAATAACGGTCTTGTGACTTAATAAACCAGGGTGGTAAGAATAACTCTTAAGATTGGCACCACTTTTTTCGTTTAAAATTCGAAGATATCTCGTTTCAGTAACAGTGTTTTGCCCAGTAACAGGCTTTATCATTTCATTAAATATTTTACCACTGACTTAGTGCCTTTGACTTTGCTAAATCCTGCTGGTGAGCATTCCCTTCACTAAAACTAACATCATAGCCAGCTTTAGGCACTAGAGATAAACTTGGCTGCTGTGACGCCATAAACATCCTTGACTGTGTGGGGGCCCCACAAAAGCTGCTGGTGGTTAGGGAAAGTAAAGAGAAAAAAAAAAGATAATTCATTCTGCAGTTATGAACTTTATCCTAAACTGGGTTGTGATATGACTCTGTGCCAGTAATCGGTGAATGAATACGAGCAAAGTAAGTGCTAGAGATCAGCAGCCCAGAATGACGGGGATTTTTTTAGAGTAGCAGACTCTCCCAATCTTTAGGGATGGTTCTCTGTTTCGGGGAGTTTTATAAATATTGTCAGGACAGTAGGTACTACAGCTGTCAGTTTCTTTACTCACGAATTCTGGACAAAACCAAAAATAATGAAAGAATAAATGTTCAAAATGAACAACACTTTATCTAAATATTACTCTAACTTGAGTTAATAAAATAACATGCTTTGCATCAACATGCATTTTTTGGGCAGTAAGTATGAAATTCTAATCTCTGGCATTATTGAATGACTGTAATCCTGAATGATTAACCAGCAAATCAAAATTTTTACAAAAGACAGGGCAAATATATGAGGCAAAATTGGGGACATTATATGAAATTAGGGATCAGTGACAAGTATGCATTTCTTGTGATGACTGCTAAACGACAGTCACTATTCTGGTGTAGCATTACTATTGTACAATGTACTGCTATTTGCTGAACACAGTGAAAAACTAGTATTGCTGTGATGTGTGTGTGTGGGGTTGCATACCTCTCAATTGTCCAGATTTTCAGAGAATGTCCCGATTTTTGCTCAATACTGGTCTGATCCTCATAAAATTTGTGTTTCTCTGACAAATTACTGAGAACTTAAGTCTCAAAATAATGATATACATTTGAGTTTCAGACTTCATAACCTTCCCAAAATGCATGCTAATACAAATCATGTCATTCTAGCCACTTTCTTAGTTTATAAGTGCAATATTTAAAATCTGTCCCTTTTTTAGACCTTTATCCCCCCATTATTTAAGGCTTTGTCTAGATTTCTTGCACTAAGAGGTAGGCAGAGTTGAAAATTTAAGAACATCAAGCTGGCTATAATTTCTTTCACTTTGTATCACAAATGTATTTATTTTATTTATTTATTTTACATTTGTTGACCGGGCTAGTCTAACTGGATACATGTCCATTTTCAGCAGAGGCCCGGGGAGATAAGCTCCACTTGAAAAGATTAATAAAACATAGGCATAAACATAAAATGGTAAACATATAAATGTATGTACAAAAGTAATAGCAGATTATTATATTTCAATTGATGAGTACAAAAATTGTTACAGAACATTATATAAATGTGCTAGTAGCTCTATTCTCAAGAAAGGAAGAAAAAAGAAACTAGGTCAGCAGAGTTGATGATAGCAATGCCATTTTAGATTAGTCTGGGTTTGTACAGGGGCATAACCAGTGTGTTTTGAGGTAAAGTTTCAATTTTTGTTTAAATAGTGTTAAAGAGGACATAGATGTAAGTTCATCTGGAAGTTGGTTCCAGTATTTTTCAACAGCATTACAGAACAGCGAGTTACCAGAGATATTGTTAGATATACTAGTAATTTTTTGGATGAGCATAAGTTATTTAGGTTTTTATATGGGATGAAAAGGTTTGATAGTATTGGCGTTTTAGTTGGTGTGTGTTTGTGTCAAAATATTACTGAGTTTTATTTGTGCACAAATGACATCAGCACTACCATTATGATTCTGTGAAAGAGACATGGTTGCAGTTTATTTAAGAGTAAGAAGTTGTCCATGTTTTCTTTCACTTACCATCATGATGGATGGCTGTCTTTGGTGGTTTGGCAGAGGATTTGTGTGTGTGTTTGGTGTGTGTGTGTGTGTGACAGCAACTGCTCATTGCCAAAAATGGTTCAGGGAGTAGCATTGCCATTTCACAGCGCTTTGCTATGGTTAAGCTCTTGGCCATGTTTTTTTCTGTTTGGAGTCTGCATGCCCTCCCCTTCTTAGTGTGTCTAGCTGTTTTGGTCTCCTCCAATACATGCAGTCGGTGACTTGGCATTCATCTAGTTTCCCTGAGGGTGAAAGTGCAGTGTGTGTGTTTGTGTCAAAATATTACTGAGTTTTATTTGTGCACTCACTTAATAATGCTGGGCATGTAAATAACTTATGTTAAATGCATTTTTTACTGCTACTCAGGATTATGATTGGGAGTCTGATTGTAACATGTGTATTATGTGTTCAAGACATGGATGCAAAGAAATTCACCTCAAAAGTGAAGCTTGAGAGGTGAATCATGGCATCCATGTTGTGGACACACAGTAATACATTATGGTCCGAGATCGGATCATAATTCTTTGTAGTGTATGAAGATTTATCTGGTCCATGTATTACTAGTTACAGAAATATAAGTTAAAGAAAAAAAATGTGATGTGTTGTGTCAGCTTTGAAAGCTGGTAAAGCAGTGGGGAAATGGTTTAAATCCTTAAGTATTCACTGTCAAATGGAAGCAGTTTGTTTCAAAATCATGTATGCAATGTAGTACAGTAGGCAGGAAAGGAGTTGAAACAATGTTTCATATCTGCTGCTGCTGTTTATTAGCCTGTAATGACCGGTTTTAGTCCCAGGAATGATCTTAGCAGTGTATAGGGAGCACTCTTTTAAACGTTAAGATCGTGTTTTGCACTACAGTAGCACTGCATGAAGGATTAACTGTTATTGAAGTGTAGTCACGGTGCTCCATGCACTGCAAGTAATTATCTTTCAAAAAGATGGATTTAGTGGTGGTCTCTGCACTCAGTAGCACTTATTCTAAAACCAGCCCTTCTCAGAGGTGTATACAGAAGATTGCTGTATCTGGTGTGTGTGGGGGGGGGGGGGAGTTGGTGTTGATGTGCCCATTACTTCTTTAATTTCTCCCATAATCAAAAAACAGAGGTGTTCACAGAGGGTTGTTGCAGCTTGTGTTTGGGCTGGGGACAATGTTGCAGTTTTTTACTTTTCTCACAGATCTCAGAGGTGTGTAAAGAAGGTTACTATAGCATGCCTAGGGGCAGTATACTGTCTAAGAGCAACAGATTGGAATACATTGCTGTGAACATTATTTTTTTCACTTTCATCACAATCACATATCAGACAGATTTACAGTTGGCTGATTTTTGGAGGACTATGGTTTGGAGTGTGCAGGCAAGTATGTATTACAGCAGTCACTTGAAATATATGACTGTGTCCATTTGAACCTCTGCTTTGGTCCCAATCTAATACCAGAAGGGATGCATAGACAGTGAAGACTGACTTTTTTTGTTGGGGGGATAGGTAGGCAGGCACTATTCCCAGATAGGAAATCTCTTTTTTTGTGCGTTTCAGTTTATTGTGAGTTATTTTGTCTGATTTGAATATTAACCCTTGAAACTTATGGCTTCCACAATAAAAAAAAACGTTCTATGCTAAACAATTTCTGCTGTGCTGTCGTGGCCAGGTAAGGTGAGTTGAAAGAATGCAAGGAAAAAGCTGAGCAGCAACATTGAGTTTCTTATAAATTTTGTTTGAGCCATCAGAATGAAAAGGCTGTATTAAAAAAAAAAAAAAAAAAAAAACTTTCTGTGAAGCACATTGTAAAGCCATGGCTTCTTGAAAAAGCTGAAGAGCTAGGCATCCTGTGAAAAAAGAAAGAAACGAGCAAAAGTGTGTGGTGTGTTGAGTCCAGTATTGGGAGAAATGGGGTGGTGGTGCTGGAGGATGGCAGTGACAAGGTTTTCTTAGAATGGAAGTGTTCAGTTGGTCTCCAACTTGACACTAACTGTGGGCCAAAGAATGTTAACACTGCCCCTTCCAGTAATTACAGGTATAATTAGTCATTCTGTCTTACTAAATTATCCAAGCAAATCTTTCAGAGCCTTACACTTGCCTTTTATTGATCTGTAGCTATGCATGCAGATAACCTTTAGCATTATTTTCTACATATATTTTGCCTATAACCAGGCCACTGATGCCCTTAATAAATCTTTACTTTGTCACTATTAGTTTACGATTGTCTTAACTTGTGCCATTTTTTTGTTTACCTTAAAAAAAAAATCCTCTTGACACTTTAAATGACTTTGCTTAAAAGAGCTGCACTTATTTAACATCCTCAAGGCAGCCCGTCACAACTCAGGACACCAAATTATCTAAAGAACAGAGCCTTTATACAGTCCAAAAATTCAACAAGACAGTCTCTATAGAAGTACACAGAGTTCCTGAAAGTTTGGCCCTTGGATCTTTACTGTTCACATAGTTTATTAGCTTCTTTTCTCTTGGTTTAATTTCAAGTCTCTTGGGTTTCTAATACCATGACAGGAATGAATCCCATTCCTAAGTCAAAGTATGATTAAAGTTTTTCAAATTAGTATTGTGTCAGTTTTTGATATTGGCCAAAAGTGCTCTTCGCAGCACCCACAATGTGCCCAGAATTGACTCCTCCTCCTTTAGTTCATATGGCGTTACTTGTATCGGTAGCATCTCTAAATAAGATTGTATATTCCTTTTTACAGAGACCTATTGCTTATACTACTCTTGGAACTGTCTGGGTATCCTTTTACATTAGTCATTTCTGCCTGTAAAGCTCAGTATTTTATGCTTTTGTGTCTCTGTTTATGTAAGACACTGTAATCACTGGATGTAGATTGTAATCAATGCTACTTTTGTCTTCTTTTCACAGACTACTATATCTGGTTTTCTCCCACCTGTTTTTTTTTTTGAACTGTTAGTAATGGGTGAGTCCATGTGATGTAAACTTCATTATTTTTTATAATGCTTTGTGGCTTATGCTTCCAGTGCTTCTCAGCTACTTCATTATATGTTGCATAATCCCCAGTGCAACAGTCTTACCTCATTATTATGCCTTTCAGTATAAAGGCCCTCTGCCATTAGTATATCAAATACAGCAAGAAGATGGACTTTTTCCTAGTTCCATTTTACAAAACCTGTATTTGTCTGTTTCTCCAATGTGTTCAATGGACTATGTAAACCAGCGTGTATGTAGCCCACTATCCTGGGCCGCCAATGTTAACCTTTCATCTTTTGGTTTAAATTCATCTGTCCTTAACCATTCCTGTGTCCGATTCTGATTAACATGAGGTTGTTCTAGGAGTTATCTGTACTTGAGACTATATTTATGCCTTTTACACTTTCTTGCATTCTCGCTTCATCTTTCACCTTATATTGTCTCTTGTTTTTTGGCACATTCAGTAGCTACCTGAGTTTTGTCTACTTCTGGTTTGATTTTCTTTCCTGCTTGACATTGGCATGCTTCTGGTAAACTAAGGAGGGAAGTCATCTTCATCTTAGTCTTGTTCTCTGTATGTTTTAGAGCTTTCACTGTGTTTGGATCTTGTGAGATTTAGAGATGTGTATGTGGTCATATGATTGCAGATTTATACATGTAATAGCTTCCTTTCTCCAGTGTAAAACACTCCCTTTATACTTGGATAGTCTAGACTTTAGGAATGCTCCCTCATTCTTCAGCGTGTATTTTTGTGGAGAAGATGGTTAATAAGACTTGCACATACATATCTCGGTCCTCTACCATATGTTCGGCACAACACATTAAGGGATGTAAAATCAGAGGTGTTCAGTGTGTCATAATATTACAAGAAGATGCAAATGTGGCTTTTAATCTAGGCTGAGATGCCACATCGAGCTGCAGTGAATAATGGGACTGGGTTAATAGGATGCAGGATTCCATCTGACAGATGTACTGACATTTATACCACTATCTGGAAACATGCATTCATTGTCATTGGGGTGTGCTTTGAGCTTGATGGTATTTTATTTACTTGTATACTTAGTGTTTGCTAACTTTATAGACAGACCTGTTAAAGCAGATATTTTTAAGCTGTGACTTTGGTAGCAAGGCAGCTGGAGTTCGCCATTTCAGCGAATCAGTGTGTTAGAAATGTAATCCTAAAACGAAGTTCAGCTAATATATATGTTAACATAAAATAAATGTAACCGGAGAAATATTAGCTAATGGGCTTTTTGTTTAATGCACAGTAGTTTGAGAGCACTACAAAAATCACCTGATGTAGAATGAGTAAAGACAAAAGGTTTTGTGTTGAAAATTTGGCAGCATATATGGTTGTAAATAAATAAAAACATAAAATATTGAATAAGGTACTAAATGGCACTGTCTCAAAAATATTGAAACACTAGAAGTCAGCAACATCATTCAGTTACTTTGCAACACTGTAAAACTTTACAACATGAGACTAATCTCCACCAGCTCCCCTACACTTGGTCAAGTGTAAACTGGTCAAGGTTTAAGCTCTTCAAGTATACTTCCTTTAGCTGCAACTCATCAGTCACTGTTTTCAGTTGAGGATCACTGTAACTACATGTTTACATTAGCACTGTGGCAGAGATTCAGTGATTTGGGGTTTTTCTGTCTTTGCAACCCTGGACTTGGTATATGTAAATAAGAAGGGTGTAGCAGTTAATGCCCCACATGGAGGGTGCAGATGTTCTTGGCCCCATGCAAAAATATTTTTTCCTTTTCATCTTGTTGATAAACAAGCTATACAATAGAAGGAGGAAACTAGTACAGAAAAGAGTAAAATCCCAAGAAGGAAAGACATCCCTGATCATTATCAGCAAGAAACTATGATCCCTCATAAAATTATCCAAGGCTAGCTTCAAAAGAAAAATTGCCAAGGACTCCAAAGATAACCACAAAGCATTCTTTAGCTATGTCAAGAACCTAAGTGGAAACTCTCTCAGATCTGCTCTGAGTTAGTGCAGAATGGCACAAAATACACTGAACTGACTGATATTGCCAACATTCTGGAAGACAGGTTTAGTGCAAACTTCACCCCCCTCTCACCCCCTAAAGGGCCCATAACCATACCAGAAGAATGTAGACCCCCGGCAATCACTGACACACAGGTTAAAATAGCCCTATCCAAAGCCAAAAACGCAGCTTCAATGGGACCGGATGGTGTCCCAGGCTATGTCTTACACGAACTCAAAAATGAATTAACCTCTCACCTAAACACACTGCTCAAACTCAGCCTCTCTACAGGCTGCATACCCATAGAGTGGCGCACAGCAACAGGTATCCCGCTCCACAAAGGACCCCAGGAACTATCGCCGTATAAGCCTGACTAGCCTGGTCTGCAAGGCTATGGAGTGCATCATCATGGAACTCATTAACAGAGACATCGGGAACCTCCAAACATTGGACCCTACCCAGTTTGGCTTTGTTAAGGGCAGATCATGCCTCCTAAACCTGGTGGACTTCTTTGAGACAGTTACCAAGGCTTTAGACGAGGGAAAGGAGGTCCACACTGCCTACCTAGACCTCGTAAAGGCTTTCAACACCATTCCCCATTCTGGTATAGACAAGCTCACCAGCCTGAACATAAACCCCTACGTCATGAGATGGGTTGCCAATTGGCTCACTGATAGAACCCACACGGTGAGAGTTGCAGGCTCTAGGTCCGACTCTAAACTGGTTACAAGTGGCGCCCCCCCAGGGCTCAGTCCTGGGACCCCTCCTGTTTAGTATATACTTCTCAGAGGTATAGGCAAGCACAGGAGGACTATGGCTGACCAAGTTCGCAGATGAATGCAAACTGGGGACCATAACTGACTCTCCGGCTGATACAGATATCCTCCAGAAGGGTCTCACTGAGACATATACCTGGTGTCAAAATCATGGCCTCAAGCTAAATGTCAAAAAGTGCATAGTCATCCTCTTTGGAAAAAACAAAGTACCTGCGAACTACCACACATGTGGTAGTCCCCTAAATACAGAAAATGAATTAAGGGATCTGGGGACCCAAGTAGATGACAATCTCTCCTTTGATAGTCATATTGCCAAGGTGGTTAGAAAATCCTTCTATGTGGCCCACCTAATAACAAAAGGGTTTGCATCTAGAACAAAAGAGGTTATTGTGCCCCTCTACTCATCACTCATCAGACCCATTATAGAGTAAAACGCCCCATTTGGGATGTACCTTACAAGACACCTGCAACAGCTGGAAAGACCACAGAAGTACCTCACCAAGAGGATTACTGGCCTCAAACAGATGCCCTATGCATCCCTACTGAAGCAACTCCAGCTGTACTTGGTTGCATACCGCCTACTCAGAGGTGATCTCTGCCTGACATATAAGGCCATGTCCAACCCAGAATTGATGGACATGCTCCACCTAAAAAAAAAAAAAAAAAAAAAAAACCCTGAGAGCCACATGCTGTAGGGATCTAAACCCCACCATAATGATAAATAGGACTTGCTGGAGGGATAGATTCCTGTCCCAGAGACTCCCCATGCTTTGGAACAGGATTCCAATCTGCATTAGGCAGAGCACCTCACTAACACTCTTCAAGAGAAACTTTGACTAGTGGATGGGAAACAGAAAATTTACCCCGGGGATCACTGCAGTGGCTCTACTGGACAGAGGCACAGGGAACTAATGGCTGTGCTGGACAGAAGCACAGGGAACTAATCTAAGGGGGCGGCGAAAGCCAACACATTCTGGCAGGGCTTACATATGCCCTCGGGCAGATAGCCTAGTACTTACCTATGAAGCTTCTTCAACTGGTTTGTTTTATATGGCTGACGCTACAGTCAATATGAACTCATCCAGAAGTGGTGCTGCTATTCTTTGTGATAATGTCAAAACCAAATATGACTACAAGTTGCATTAACTTTTCAAAAAACATAAACAAAGGCAATGAAACAAGTTAATGTAGTCTGTCATTCAAAAAATATTTCAAAGGGAAAGCACTGTGGGGATGTATGATAGAAAAAAAAACAAAGCATTGCAAAGAGAGAGCTGTCGCCATGAAGACTGAAAAAAGTGAACCAATGCACAGAATTGCACACTGGTTCAGAAAAGAAGCAACAAAGCAGACTGATATTGTGTTTTGGATTACGTGAAATAGATTGTGTTAGAACCCAAGGATTATCATAGAAAATGCATTGAATGTAATTGCTGCAGTTGCCCAAGCACTTCCAGGTAAGCAGTGAAACCGAGAGCATAGAAGGAAGAAAACCTACAAAAATATCTTATAAAAACTGAAGTTTACTCATTAATCTAAATGGCTCTAGTTGAACTGTGGAAATTTCAAGACTGAAAATGTGTGGTGATAGAGGCAATGGCAACTACTGATGGCACATTTAACACCCCAACTGCTGACTATATTTTCAGGTCTGTCCCTAGAATATTAACTATTTATGGGCTATTATAGTTCTTTGATTTAAAAGTCTAAATTTCCAAAATGGTTTACTGCTGTAAGTACCCATTAAACATCACTGGAATTAAGCCCTTGGTCCCACATAAAACAAAAGAAAAGGCATCTTGAATTTTACTGAAAAAAGTCAATTGTTTAATTTTTGTGCTGCAATGTAAACAAATATAAAAATACTTTTAGGTTTTTAATCACACCAACATTTTTGTTAGATTTTATTTTTAAGCTGAAGAGCACTGAAATCTATAATGTTTTGTTTGTCACTATTTTGCAAAATTTTCTCTGTCAATTTGCAAAGGCCATTCTTGCCTGAATTCCACCGTAACCTCACATTAAAATTTCTTTTCTACTTCAGGATACTTTAATAAAGGTGTTTAACAAAACTAGATTATCACTTAAGATGTAGGCTGCTATACAGTAACAGAAAACAAATCATATTGCCATTTTTTCCATTTACATATATTATATTTTACATGTTTTCTTTCTTTATAACAAGTGTCTTTTAGTCTAATGTTACATAAATCACCCCATTCCTGCCTTCCCTTAAATGTCATGCCTCCTCCTGGACATTATTTTTCAGGTATTGTTCTCACTAATTCCATTTGCTTCTATGTAGTTTTTTTTTCTTCTCTTTTCTAAAGATCCCTCTTCCAGGTATTTTTAATGGCTTTTACAAAATTCAAATACAGTTGGTTAAGATTTTGATTTTCATTAACTTAATAAGGTCTTACTGTGTGTAGTCAGTTCAGATCCTGTCTTCCAGTTAAAAGAATCATTTGCTCCCTCAATATTTTTGATGAGTACTAAGAAGGGATTCTATTTTAAATCTGCCAAAACATTATACTCCCAAAAACATATTCACATTTAAGTCTTTCTTCCCCATCACATCTCCAACGTTTGTTCTCTACATGAGGAAAAATTCTTTGAAGTCTATTTGTGATATACAAACATCTATGCAAATACTTCCAAGCAAAAATCCTAAACCTTCTTGACTTTTGTGCATACTTGGGAGTCATACATATGGCCTCCCATTATTTCCTTGTAAATTGCTTTTCCAGTCTCTCTTCCCAATCTTTTCTAACCTCGTTTGATTGATTCTTATAGCTATTATGCAGTAATTTATATGCCCTACTAATTATCCCCTTTTTAACAGCAGCTTCTGTTTAGATTTGATTAAGCTACTTCAAGGTATTATGAATTTTTCCAGAGAAGACCCCCTTGATAATCCCACTTTCATTTTACTTTGCACAGCTCAATAACTTTTATGGAAAGCAGACAAGTCATCATCATCATCTTTCGGCTTTTCCCGTTAGGGGTCGCCACAGCGGATATTCTTTTTCCATTTCTTCCTATCCTCTGCATCTTGCTCTGTCACACCAACCGCCTGCATGTCCTCTCTCATCACGTCCATAAACCTTATCTTAGGCCTTCCTGTTTTCCTCTTACCTGGCAGCTCCATACTTAGCATCTTTTTCCCAATATACCCATCATCCCTCGTCAGCACATGTCCAAACCAACGCAATCTCGTCTCTCTTGCTTTGTCTCCAAACTGTCCAACATGAGCTGACCCTCTAATATACTGATTCCTAATCCTATCCATCCTAGTCACACCGAGTGCAAATCTTAACATCTTTAACTCTGCCACAACCAGCTCTGACTCCTGCCTTTTTGTCATTGCCACTGTGTCCAACCCATATAACATAATTGGTCTCACTACTGTCTTGTAGACCTTCCCTTTCACTCTTACTGGTACCGTCTGTCACAAATCACTCCTGACACTCTTCTCCACCCATTCCACCCTGCCTGTACTCTCTTCTTCACCTCTCTTCCACATTCACCATTACTCTGAACTGTTGATCCCAAGTACTTAAACTCATCCACCTTTACCAACTCTACTCCCTGCATCATCACCATTCCTCTACCCTCCCTCTCATTTACAGACATATATTCTGTCTTAGCCCTGCTGACCTTCATTCCTCTGCTCTCTAGAGCATATCTCCACCTCTCCAGAGTCTCCTCAACCTGATTCCTACTCTCGCTACAGATCACAATGTCATCTGCAAAACTCATAGTCCACGGGGCCTCCTGTCTGATCTCATCTGTCAACCTGTCCATCACCACTGCAAATAAGAAAGGACTCAGAGCTGATCCTTGATGTAATCCCACCTCCACCTTAAACGGATCTGTCACTCCCACTGCAGTCCTCACCACTGTCACACTACCTTCGTACATATCCTGTACCACTCTTACATACTTCTCTGCCACTCCCGACTTCCTCATACAATACCACAACTCTTCTCTAGGCACCCTGTCATATGCTTTCTCCAAGTCTACAAAGACACAATGCAACTCCTTCTGACCTTCTCTGTATTTCTCCAATAACACTCTCAGAGCAAACAACGCATCTGTAGTGCTCTTTCCTGGCATGAAACCATACTGCTGATCAATAATCATCACCTCCCTTCTTAACCTAGCTTCTACTACTCTCTCCCATAACTTCAAGCTGTGACTGATCAATTTTATCCCTCTGTAGTTACTGCAGCTCTGAACATCACCCTTATTCTTAAAGATAGGTACCAAAACACTTTTTCTCCACTCCTCAGGCATCCTCTGACTTTCCAAAATTTCATTAAACAATATAGTTAAAAATTCCACTGCCATTTCTCCTAAGCACCTCCATGCTTCCATTGGGATGTCATCTGGGCCAACAGCCTTTCCATTCTTCATCCTCTTCATAGCTGCCCTTACTTCCTCCTTGCTAATCTGTTTCACTTCCTGATTCACTATCCCCACATCATCCAACCTTCTCTCTCTCTCTCATTCTCTTCATTCATCAGCCTCTCAAAATACTCTTTCCATCTACTCAACACACTCTCCTCTCTTGTGAGTACCTTTCCCTCACTATCCTTTATCACCCTTAACTTGCTGCACATCTTTCCCAGCTCTGTCCCTCTGTCTAGCCAATTGGTACAGGTCCTTTTCTCCCTTAGCCAATTGGTACAGGTCCTTTTCTCCCTCTTTAGTGTCCAATCTCTCATACAACTCTCCATACACCTTATCCTTAGCTTTCACCACCTCTCTCTTTGCCATGCGCCTCATCTCCTTATACTCATGTCTACTTTCTTCATCTCTTTGCCAATCCCACTTCTTCTTCGCCAGCCTCTTCCTCCGTATACTCTCCTGTACTTCCTCATTCCACCACCAGGTCTCCTTGTTCTCCTTCCTCTGTCCAGATGTCACACCAAGCACCTTTCTAGCAGTCTCCCTTACTAGTTCTGCTGTAGTTACCCAGCTATTCGGTAACTCTCCACTGCCTCCCAGTGCCTGTCTTAACTCTTCCCTAAACTCCACTTCACAATCACCCTTTTTTAACTTCCACCATTTAATCCTTGGCATTGCTTTCACACTCCTCCCCCTCTTCTAGATCACCAACGTCATCCTACAGACCACCATTCTATGCTGCTTAACTACACTTTCCCCTGCCACCACTTTACAGTCTCCAATCTCCTTCAGACTGGCCCTCCTACATAGGATATAATCCACCTGTGTGCATCTTCCTCCACTCTTTTACGTCACCCTATGCTCCTCCTTCTTCTTAAAATACGTATTCACCACAGCCATGTCCATCCTTTTCGCAAAATCCACAATCATCTGACCTTCTGCATTCCTCTCCTTAACACCATACCTACCCATCACTTCCTCATCCCCTCTGTTCACTTCACCAACATGCCCATTAAAGTCCACTCCAATCACTAGTCTCTCACCCTTGGGTACACTCACCACAACTTCATCCAACTCACTCCAAAATTTCTTTCTCATCCATCGCACACCCAACTTGTGAAGCATATGCGCTAACAACATTCATCACTACACCATCAATTTCGAGCTTCATAAACATCACTCTGTCAGACACTCTTCACGTCTAAAACACTCTTGGCATATTGTTCCTTTGGTATAACCCCTACCCTATTTCTCCTGCCATCCACACCATGATAGAACAATTTGAACCCATTTCCTAAACACCTGGCCTTACTTCCCTTCCATCAGGTCTCTTGCACACACAATATATCAACCTTCCTTCTCTCCATCATATCAGCTAGCTCTCTTCCTATACCAGTCATACTGCTAACATTCAAAGTTCCTACCCTCACTGCTACACTCCTAACCTTCCTCCTCTCTTCCTGCCTTCGGGCATGCCTTCGCCCTCCTCTTCTCCTTCGGCCAACAGTAGCCCAATTTCCACCAGCACCCTGTTGGCTAACAGTACTGGTGGCGGTCATTGTTAACCCGGGCCTCGACCGATCCGGTATGGAAATATGAAATTTTCGCGCCATAAGTTATGTGGCAGAATTTTTACGCCGGATGCCCTTCCTGACGCAACCCTCCCCATTTATCTGGGCTTGGGACCGGCACAAAGAAATGCACTGGCTTGTGCATCCCCAGTGGCTGGGTTGGAAAGCAGACAAGTAAATTTCAAATATGGGTTCACCTCTAAGCATATAAAATGTAATGTATTTTGCTAAAGCATATTAAAATGACAGAAATGCTGTTTTCCGTTGAAAAGAATGTTATTTTGGTTATCATTTTATAGGAACATACCAGTAATATAATTATGATACATAAGTTTATTAGCTTGAAAATGGAAAATACAATTTTTTATTAAATAAATGGTAAACCCAAGACATCCAAATGGCTACATAAGACTACTAGTGGTACCTAGCTAGCAAAAAAGGGCAATTTCTCTGTAACCATACAGTATATTATAGCAAAGTTATCAGAATCATATATCATAACCTTCAAATACAAGATGCACTTAGCTGGTCATTCCAGCTGTAAAGGCACATCCATAGGTTTAACTTCTTGTAATGCCAGTCTACTAAGTGAGTCATGGGGGGAAGAGCATAAGTCTCTGGTGACAAAAAAAAAAATAGGATTTTTCCCTTGCAATGTAATGACAGTTCAGTACAGAAGTGCTGTAAGCGTTATTGTACTCCGCATACTAAGCAGAAGTTCACCTCAGAACCCACAGTAGAAAATTGAAGTAATGCAAAATGTTCAGAACAAAAACAAGGTTGCAGTAGTCAATGCACAGATTAGTGATACAGCACTAACAGATTTTTAGATAAAGTACAGTTCAGTACTCTGCAATAAACATACATTTCTTTCTGGGTCTGGGTGTAGCCCAACAAGCACTTGCAAAGTATCAGCAATAGCCACTAAAAAGCAGGGTTATAGTGCAAAATCATCTTCAAAAACAGTACAAATTAACAGCAGAACTTTAAATATATGAAATATAGCGCAAAAGAGCCTTTTCAGGAATATCACTGATAAGACTCCCCCACCAACTCATATTTAAAATGACCTTGACTACACCCTATACAAAACTGTTTTACAGTATAACATGGAATTTATATTGTAAACATTTTAGACAAACATTAATTAGAACAAAAAAAATTATTTACAGTTACTATTTCAGTCCCCTGGGTGTTCTTCTAAACATTAATGACATAAAGTGAGGTATATGATTTAGTCAGTCTCCCCACCCAGTTTAACACAGTCAACAAAATCCCAATATTTCTCAGTCAGTTATTCTTGTAAAACCACATTTCACATGTCTAATCCTATACCTGATGAAACTGATGCTTTACAGTCTCCCATTTATTCACTAATTTCGCAGTGCTGCTGCTCTTCTTCCTGAGCATCTCCACCTCCAATAACCTATCCTTGATTCAAATCCAAAGTATTTCTGAGCCTTCTGTGCTTTGTTATGCTACTTGGACATTTTCCCTTGAAACAATGGAAAATATGTTACTGACAAAGTCTCCCTATGGGCTTTGTTATTGTTAGAAAATGAGAAGCACAGTCCCGTTCTGCTTTCTGGCTATCTGTTTGTTAGCTAAACTTTTGTATTTCCTCCTTAGCCTGTTCTGCATCGAACAATGTCTGATCTTCCAGGAAAATATTTTGAAGACAGCTGGATACAGCAGCTTGTATCTCACTCATGCCTCTCAACATTATCTGACTGCTGAGATAAATCATTTTCCACAAATACTCTGCTGTCCTCAATTTTAATGCTTTTTCTTTGTGCCACAACTTGTCAGAAGCAACTGTTTTTGTTGGTATGATTGTAGATTTACTAATATAGATCTTGGCTGTTTTCTCATGGGCAGGTTTAGAATGTGCACACAATATGCTATTTCAATTTAAATTGTTCTGTGGAACATCCGTCCACTTGCTTATTTATAATTTTATAAAATTAATGCAGTTTGTTCTTCCAGTTTCTGTGATACAGTAGAAAATCACAGGTTTTCTGTACGTGCTCAGTTTTCTAACACTGTTATTTTTTGGAAACTGCTCTTGAGAGACCTCATGCTCAATCAGACGTATCTTCATTTCAGCCTTGTTTTTTGCAGTTTTGTCATCTCATCTCAATATTTAGTTAAACCCTTTATTGTTCTAGCTTTTTGATATTTGACATATATATACCTTCACAGTTTCACTGATTTTAAAGATCTCAGATTACAATTGATTTATTTTTTTCCTCTAAATTACTGGAAGCCATTTCATGTAACAAAGCTGAAAATTAAACTGCTTTTTTTATGCTGAACAGCTACATGATTCTTTCCAGCTAGAGTTTTCTCCCTTTTAAGGTGGATTTTTTTTTTTTGCTACATTCTCCAAAGTTCTTCTCTGCTGGCATCAGTACTAGCCAGAAACTGAATTTTACCGAAGCTAACAACCCCATTTCCTTTCTTTTCGCAATAGTAGTTTTCATATTGGGTGACCTCTAATCAACCTGTTCACTGTGCAGCCATCTTCAAAGCCCCATCCTTTGAATACCTTGAGCTATTTATTCTTACAATTTATGGCTAGCAAATGCAGTACCCCCTTGCTGAAAATCATTTGAAAAGGATGTGCATTTCAAATGTCCCTGGTTTATATTCTCAATAGCATAAAAATGGGGGACATAGAGATTGGGTAAATAGGATATTCAGGCAACTAAAACTGAGTTGCAGAATATCCAATCTCTTAACCTTTGAAGCTGGAGAAGCAATAAATATCAAACTTTTCATCCTGAAGTTAGCATAGCTTGTAATCCTCCCAAAAAAGCATATCATTCTGATGACTATTAGTGAGGTATATTATTTTTATCTCATAATCTAGGCAGAAGGATCACCATTGCATATCCTTTTAAAAAGCTGACCACCCAACAATTACAGCAACCATTGCATTATTACTCTCCTTCAAAAATTTTGTATGAGTACAGTCTTCCTGCAACCTAAATGTTTCAAGTAAAGCCATTTAATTACCCAAGATCACAAGATCAGTAATCTGTGACTTTTAAGAGAACTATATTTGGTTTCTTCATAGGTGAAAAGACTTAAAAACATTGCCAGCTCATGGCATCATTGCCATGTGAAAGTCAGAAATGAAGACGATACTGGATTGTAAACTAAACTGACTTGAGCATCTAATTACTACTAACTGTAAAATAGAGGTGACTGATAGTCTTGTTACTGTTACTTGGTGCTGAAATGTTGTTGTTTGTCTTTTGGCTTTTCCTGGTTAGGGGTCGCCACAGCGGAACTCCGGTCCACTAATAATTGGCAGTAGGTTTTTACAGTGCCGAGTTGCCAGCTCGACGCCCAACCTTCAACGAAGGCACGCCCATTCACGCATGTCTTTCGGAATGCCACTCGAACGCGGGGAGGACATGCAAACTCCATACAGAAGGCACTTCCTGCACTCCAGCCAAGAACTGAATGGGAGAACCTCTTGCTGTGAGGCAACAACTCTACCGCTGCACCACCGCGGCTTATGTACAATTGCTGTATAAATATTTTTGAGTTTAACTGGTTATAGCTTAATATGTGCTTGCTATTTACAATCTGTCTGCATTTGAATACTTAATCTATATCACTTTAGAAAGTTTATTCCTTTTTTTAAATTTTTCCATATCTTTTATACCATGCCGGGAATGGACCTCATTCCCAAGTCAAAGTATAATTAAAGTTCATGAAACTAGTATTGTTTCAGTCTTTGATGTCAGCCAGAAGTGCTCATTGCAGCACCCGCAATGTGCCCAGTAATGACTCCTTTTGGAATTCGTACGAAGTTACAAGTATTGGTAACATATCTAAATACGATTGTAGATTCTTTTTTTATAAGACCCATTGCTCCTACTACTATTGAGACTGTCTGGGTATGTTTCTTCCACATTGCTCTCGTTTCTGCCTGAAAATCCTGATATTTTATGACTTTGTGTTTCTCTGTATGTAAGACACTGTAGTCAATGGGTGTGGCGAGTTCCATGATCAATGCTACTTTTGTCTTCTTTTCATGGACCACTATATCCGATTTTCTAGCATCTATCTTTTGAACTGTTGGTAATGGATGATCCCATGTGATGTAAACTTTATTTTCTATGATGTTTTGTGGCTCATGTTTCCAGTGTTTTTCAGCCACTTCAGTACCATAATGTTTGCACAATCCCCAGTACAACAGTCTTGCCATATTATTATGCCTTTCAGTGTACAGTTCATCTGCCATTAGTATGTCACAACCAGCAACAAGGTGTGCGACTGTTTCCAATTCAGTTTTACAAAACTTACATTTGTCTGTTTCACCAACATGTTCAATGGACTTTGTAAACTAATGTGTACTCAGTCCACTATCGTGGGCTGGCCAATATTAACCTTTCATATCTTGGTTTGAATTCACCTCTCCTTAACCATTCCTGTGTTCGTTCCTGATCAACATGAGGTTCTACCAGAAGTTTTCTATACTTGCAACTACATGCATGCATTTTCCACATTTCTTGCTTCTCATCTGGTCCTTCATCTTATATTCTTTCTTTTGTTTTTTGGCACATTCAGTTGCTGCCTGTTTTTTATCTACTTCTGGTTTGATTTCCATTTCTGCTTGACGCCGATATGCTTTTGCTAGGTTAAGCAGAGAAGTCATAGGTTGGTACTAGGCTATCGGCCCTAGGGCCTGTACATGCCTAGGCATAACAATTCCCTGGCTATTTATTCCCATAATATTTACTTCCCTGGACCCCTGTGTAGCAGGGCAACGGACGTGATGCCCGGGGTAAATTTCGTATCTCCCATCCAGTCGTCAAGGTTCCTTTTGAAGAGGGCCAAGGAGGCGCTCTGCTCAACATGTATGGGCAGTCTATTCCAGAGTGGGGAGTCTCTGGGTCAGGAACCTATGCATGTTTTGTTCATTGTGTGACAAGGTTTAGGTCCCTGGAGCATATGGCTCTGATGGGTTGGGATTTCTTTGTGTAGCATGTCCAACAGCTCTGGGTTTGACATGGCCTTGTATGTTAAGCAGAGATCGCCTCTGAGTAGATGATATGCGACAGAGTATAGCTGGTGTTTTTTTTAGTCGGCCAGCATAGGGCATCTGCTTTAGGCCTGTGATTCTTTTAGTGAGGTGTTTCTGCGGCCTTTCCAGTTGTTGCAGATGTCTTGTGAGGTACATACCAAATGGGGCGTTGTATTCTATGATGGGTCTAATGAGGGATGAATACAGTGGGGACAGTGACCTCCTTTTTTCTGGATGAAAAGCCCTTAGTGATGAGGTGTGCCACATAGGATTTCCTGACTGTTGTGGCGATGTGGTTATGTGGTTATCGAAGGTGAGACCACTGTCCACCTGTGTCCCTAAGTCTCTTATCACACTTTCGGTTTTTAGTGTACTGCCACTTATGTGGTAATTCATGGGTACATGGTTTTCCCAAAGGGGATAACTATAGACTTCTTGGCATTGAGCTTGGGCCCATGACTCTGGCACCAAGCATCTGTTTCTGTAAGGCCCTTTTGTAGAATATCCACATCATTTGGGGATTCAGTAATGGCTCCCTGTTTGCAGTCATCTGCAAACTTTGTTAGCCAGAGTCCCTTAGTGTTGGCCTGTACTTTATAGAAGTAGATGCCAAATGAGCGGTCCCAGGGCTGAACCCTGAGGTACTCCACTTGTCTGGGAGTCGGCTACTTTTACAATGTGGGTTCTGTCAGTAAGCCAGTTGGCAACCCATTGAGTGATGTAGGGATTTATGCCCAGCTTAGTAAGTTTATCTAGTTATGCAGCCCCGTGCAACAGGCTGCTTATCAGATAGCCTCAGTGATCACTCCCCAACATTCCTACTCAAAAAATACCTATACCAAGCTAAACCTGTCATCTACCGTCAAATACGTAAAAAACTAAACTTTAATCCACTCACATTCGTCTCATCCCTCAAAGAATGTAACTGGCATCCTCTAAAGTACCTCAGTCTTGATGACGCAGTTGAATTTTGTAATACTACCTTCCTGAGCATCCTTAATTACCATGTCCCCATAAGACTTTCCAGAATCAAAGCACAACCCTCCCCATGGCTACAGAAAACCACTAAGTCAGAAATGAAAAACAGGGATAAAGCCTGGGAGCACTGACGCAAAACCAAAACCCCCTCAACTAGACAGAAATTCCTAGAACTACGCAATAGAGTCAAAAAGCTAATAAAACAGGACAAATTCCAATACTACCAGTCTGCCCTAGACTCCTCTCAACACAGCCCCAAACAATTCTGGTCCTCCATAAACTCCATCCTCCACCCAGGTAAAGTCAGTACCCCTCCTCCTAACATCCTTCACTCCTCAGAAAATATTGCTACCTCATTCAACACACACTTCACACAAACCATACTATCACTAGCTAAACAACACAGCCCCCCTCCCCTCCAACCCACACCTTCAACTAGTAATCTCCCTACTGCCTTCTCTTTTTCTCCTGTACCTACCTCCAACATAAAACTAAACTTAACGCCCACCAGATTAGCAGCAGACAACCTCCCAAGTGAATACCTACAAATGGCAGCTGATGATCTGGCCTACCCAGTATCCATCTTGATTAACCGATCTCTGTCAGAAAGTTATGTTCCCACACTGTGGAAAGTATCACATATAATTCTCCTCCACAAAGGTGGACCCTCCACAGAACTAACCAATTACCGCCCCATAGCTATTCTCTCTCCACTCTCCAAAATACTAGAGAGATGCATACACTCTCAGGTCTCAGACTACCTCCTTACTAACAACCTCCTTTCCAATACTCAGCATGGTTTCCGACCAAACCATAACACCACCACTGCCTTACTCTCCTTTACTAACACTATCCTTCAGCATGAAAACAATGGCTATCTCTCCTCTGCTACTTTCCTAGACCTATCTAAAGCATTTGACATGGTCCCACACAAACAACTTATCTCTGTCCTCAATAACCTATCCTTCTCACAATCGGTCACCAACTGGTTTGAGTTACCTGTCTGACCGCCAACAATCTGTTGTATGGCAGAATGACATATCTCCACAACTACCTGTCTCCATAGGGGTTCCCCAAGGATCCATCCTTGGACCCCTACTCTTCTCTATTTTCACCAATAATCTAGCCTCTGTCGCCAAACATGGCACACTCATACAATACGCAGATGACTCAACCATCATCTGCTCAGCCCAGTCCCTACCCAAACTGCAAAAAGTCACACAGGAAGCCTTTTCCTCTGTTGAAACTTGGTTATCCGATGCCCAATTAATACTCAACCCAAACAAAACTAAACTACTCATCTTCCAACCCACCAAACATACTCAAAACAACTCTCACTTTAACATCACAGCAAAAGACAACACCACTATATACCCAACTGAATACACCAAATTGCTAGGAGTGGAAATAGACAATAAACTAAAATTTGACATTCACATATCCTTGACCATAAAAAAAGTCCACAAAAAACTAGGAGCACTGTACAGAAATAAGCAACTTCTCACCAAAGCAGCAAAGATTTCAGTAGCAAATTCCCACCTTATCTCCACCCTACTTTATGCCTGTCCAACATATACCAACCTAAGGCAATGCGATCTAAACAAGCTAGAGACCTGCTACAACAAAATTGCCAAATTCGCCACAGGGACCTCCTACCATAGTCACCACTGTCTCTCACTTGCTGAACTGGGTTGGCTTGAACTCCCTCACCTCCTTCAATGGTATCAACTCTCACTCGCCCACAAACTAGTAAATCATCCACTAAATGTCCCATCCCTCCAGAATCTACTGCAACCCTATCGCACCACCAGACCATTAAGATCTAGCAACAAAAATCACTTGCAGATCACTAAAGCCAATAACTCTGCTGGTGAAGCACTATTCTCTTGCACCATAGCCAAATTATGGAACTCCCTCCCACCCACAATTACCTCCGTACCATCATGCACCAACTTCAAAACTTTACTAAAAGTGCACCTAAAAATATGCTGGCTTGGAGCGGCCTTAGGTCAACTGGTGCCCTAGGCAAAAGGGCTCCACGGCGCCCCCCACTACACCACCCGGTGCCCCCATCCTGGTCTAACTACATTAAATAAATACTGGAAAAGTGCCCCTGCTAGAGCGGCGCCCTAGGCGGCCGCCTAGTTGGCCTATGCCTAAGGCCGGCTATTGCAACTCCCACTCTAATATCACCCTCCCCATCCAACCACTACCTTTCTTTCCACTCCACTAACTACTTTGATTATAGCAAGTGCAGATGCTCATAAGCCAGTACTTATTATACAGCAGGAACTTCTTCTTGTAACATTTGCTAATGTCTGTTATGTACTTCACAGATAAAGATTCTAGTTGTCTACTGATGTACTATGATCTTCATCTGTAAATATGTTGTAAGTAATTGCTATGTAAATTGTTAATCGCTATGTAATCCAATGTAACTACTGTCTGTTTATTTTAACTGTGGAGCTTTTCTCCCCGGGCCTCCGCTGAAAATGGACCTACGTCCAGTCGGACACTCCCGGTCAACAAATATAAATAAATAAATATGATTCCAGAGTGGGGGATGGTGATGAAGGCCTTGGTGAGGTCTAGATAGGCTGTGTGGACCACGTTACCCTCGTCCACGGCTCTGGAGACTGATTTAAAGAAGTCAGTCAGGGTCAGGAGACATGATCGGCCTTTCACAAACCCAAACTGGATGGGGTCCAGTGTTTGAAGGTTGCTAATGTCTTTGTTTATAAGTTCCATGATAATACGTTCCATGGCTTTGCAGATCAGGCTCATCAGACTGATGGGACGCTAGTTCCCAGGATCCAAGGTGGATCCCCCTTGTGGAGTGGGATAATTGTAGTTGCGTGCCACTCAGTGGGAACAAAGCCTGAGGTGAGGCTAGGATTAAACATACTTAGGTCAGGTGCCAGTTCACTTTGTAGTTTATGTAGTACACATTTAAACCAACAAACTGCCGAAGAGTCCAAAAAGTAACAAGCAATTCCAACAAAGTAAACTCCTAAGGTGCACAATGAAGTTTCAGACAGTAAAATCATCCATCAATTTGTTTTATTTGATAGACGAAGCTTAAAAATTGGCTGTTGTATACGAAACACGTAGACAAAGCACATAAAAGCTAACTGTACATTTTCGTTTAATACATTTCCTCAGATGTGGGTTTCTGACAAGAATTGAATCCCTTTTATACTAAAAAGAGCTGCAATAAACTAATAAGGTGTTTAATTTAATTCTTAAAGAGATCATTGTACCAAAACTGATAATGTGACAATACATTGTTGAAAATGAATGAACCATGACTAAAAATGAATAAAGACATTCCTGAATACATCTAAAACAAAACTTGTTTGGTGTAAAAGTATTAAAAAAGTTGATAAGGCCATAGAATTAATTATTAAAAATAGTACTTATAAATATTTCATTTTAAAATTAAAAATTTCAACTGTACACCACAAATCTATTAATTACCTTTATTTTTAAATTAATATTTTTTTGTTTGCTCTCTCCACTGTAACTGTTGATGTGCTGCATACCACTGTAAAAACATGTCTTTTGTAAATTGTGTGTATACTGATCATGTCTAAATAACTAAATGTATCTGTAATTTTTCTTTGTGGAGCTTTTCTCCCCGGGCCTCTGCTGAAAAAGGGCCTTTTCGGCTCAGTCAAACACCCCTGGTTAACAAATGTAAAATAAGTAAATAAATAAAAGTTCCATTCGTTCATGTATGTGGTGCCATCTAGTGGCCATTCAAAATCATTACATCTAAGTGAAACAAGCTATAACAAATGTATACCTAGAAATTTTCTTAAGAATAAAAAACAACAAATCAGTTGAACTGGTAAAGATTGAATAAAATTATTATTTTTGGCTTCCTAAAAAGTCCATAAATAAAATAAAACCTTACAATGAAGTATTTCATTGAAATATTAATATAAATAAATCAAAGGTTAAAATGAAAATGAATATAAAATACTTCCCCCAAAAAACAATCAAGGCAAGGGGTGAGGTACATAGTTGAAAAACATGAATGGATCTTAAAATCATCCGAATGGATCTTAAAATCATCCGACCACAAGCTAATCAGCCTAGACATCCACATCCCACCCCCACCCCCAATTAGGGAAACCATCGTAAAAAACTTCTCCAAAGCCAACTTCACACTTCTTAAGATAGAAGTGGCAAACTTCATGACACCCATGCAGATGGACAGTAGAGGTATGACTGCTGAATCCTACACAAATGCACTTTATAAGCACTTACACGAGTGCATGGATCATGTTATCCCTAATACAATCAAGATGTTATCCTCCAAAAAAAAAGAAGCCAATCTGGTGGTCCTCTGCCATAAACAAACTCTACAACAGAAGAAAGAAACTGTTGCAAAAAAAAAAAAAAAGAGTAAAATCTTATGACTGGAGGAACTCCCTAGTCAACCTCAGTAAGAAGCTGAGATCCCTCATAAAATCCTCCAAAGCTAGTTACGAAAACAAAATTTCCACTGACTCTAAAGACAACCACAAAGCATTCTATAGCTATGTCAAGAATCTCAATGGGAACACTCAGATCTGCTCTGAGTTACAGCACAATGGCACTAAATATACAGAACCAACTGATATTGCCAACATCCTAGCAGATAGGTTCAGTGCTAACTTTACCCCCCTCTCACTCCCTAGAGGGGCCATCTCTATACCGGAAGAATGCAAAGTTCTTATCATCACGTCTGCACAGGTAAAAAACACACTCTCCAAAGCCAAGAACACAGCATCCATGGGACCTGACAATATCCCAGGCTGCATTCTACACGAACTACAGAATGAACTGGCACCCTACCCAAGTACCATGTTCAGTCATAGCCTGACCTCAGGCTTTGTACCCACTGAATGGCGCACCGCGACGGTTATCCCTCTCCACAAAGGGGGAGCCACGACGGACCCCGGGAACTACCGCCCCATTAGCCTGACGAGCCTAGTCTGCAAGGCCATTGAATGTATCATCGTAGAACTCATAAACAAAGACATTGGTAATCTCCAAACTCTGGACCCTACCCAGTTTGGATTTGTAAAAGGCAGATCATGTCTCCTAAACCTGATTGACTTCTTTGAAGCAGTCACCAAAGCCATAGGTGAGGGTAAAATGGTTCACACAGCTTATCTAGATCTCGCCAAGTCTTTTGACACCATTCCCCACTCTGGAATTATAGATAAGCTCACTAAACTAGGTATAAATCCCTATGTCACAAGATGGGATGCCAACTGGCTCACGGACAGAACCCACACTGTGAAAGTAGCGGATTCCAAATCCGACTTCAGACCAGTGACAAGTGGAGTACCACAGGGTTCAGTCCTGGGTCCTCTCCTGTTTGGTATCTACTTCTCTGAAGTGCAGGCCAACACAGAAGGTCTTTATTAACAAAGTTTGCAGATGACTGCAAACTAGGAGCCATAATCGAAACTCCTAACGATGTGGGCAAACTACAAAAGGGCCTCACTGAGACAGATACCTGGCGTCAAAGCTATGGCCTGAAGCTCAATGCCAAAAAGTGTATTGTCATCCCCTTTGGTAAAAACTCTGTACCCGTGAACTACCACATAGCTGGTAGTCTACTTAATGCCGAAAAATGTGATGAGACCTTGAGACACAGGTGGACAGTAGTCTCTCCTTTGATAATCACATCGCCACAGTGGTCAGGAAATCCTCCTAGGTGGCTCATCTCATCACAAAATGATTCTCATCCAGAAAAAAAGAGGTCATTGTTCCCCTCTACTCATCACTCATTAGACCCATTATAGAGTACAATGCCCCTTTTGGTATGTACCTCACAAGACATCTACAACAATTGGAAAGACCACAGAAATACCTCACAAAGAGGATTACTGGCCTCAAACAGATGCCCTACGCAGACCGTCTCAAAAAAACTACAGCTTTACTCCATCGCATATCACCTACTCAAGGGCGATCTCTGCCTAACCTACAAAGCTATGTCAAACCTAGAGCTGTTGGACATGCTCCACTTAAAGAAATCCCAATCCCTCCGAGCTACACGCTCTAGGGACCTAAACCTTGTCATTACAATAAACAGAACATGCTGGAGGGATAGATTCCTGTCCCAGAGACTTCCCATACTCTGGAACAGACTACCTATCTATGTCAAACAGAGCTCCTCATTAGCACTCTTCAAGAAAAATCTTGATGATTGGATGGTAAATGGGAAATTCACCCCAGGGATCACTTCTGTGGCTCTGCTCGACAGGGGCACAGGAAAATAATTTTCTTGGGTGGCAAAAGCCAGGGTACATTTTTTGGCTAGGCTTATATAGGCACTAGGGCCAATAGCCTAGTACCTACCTATGAACCTATGAAAATGAATATAAAATACTTCCCCCAAAAAAACAATCAAGGCAAGGGGTGAGGTACATAGTTGAAAAACATGAATGGATCTTAAAATCAAACAATGGGTAAAACAATGTATGAACAATTAATAAAAGGTTATATAAAAAGTTGCATAAAATTGTACATGTTTTCTATGAATAATAATAGTTATTGTTCATAAAAAGGGAATGGAATAGAAAGAGTTTAAAGTACAAAATTAGGTGTGGGTCTTATAATAACTTGGCTGCTCTCAGTTTTAAGAGCGGGGCTAATGATATGTGGTCATTTAGCCTTGGATATCTGAAGAATGGAATAGGTTTACTTCTATTACTGATTTAGACAAAATCAGTAAGGAAAAGCTAAGGGTGGTATACAAAAATTCCTACAGTTTGAAGAATTTGTTAGAACATTACACCCCAAATAGCCCTAGTAACAAAAGAAAAAAATGGAAGTTATAAATGTGGGCACTGTTCTCAGTGTGCCTACATTACTAACAAGGAATGTATAAACTTGGAAAGTAGGAAGATAACACTAGTAGGTAAGGATTATTACAACTGTGATGACTTTGGTTTAGTGTACCTGGCTAAGTGTAGAGCCTGTCTTGCTTTTTACGTCGGAAAAACTGAATGTAAGCTTAAAAGAAGAATTTATGAACATATATACGACATACAAAGTAAAAAAAGAAACCAGTGCTCTATATGGGTGCACCCAAATTTGTGAAAATGCATGCTTTTTCTTCTTTGTGATAGAAAAAGTAAAGAATGATGAGAGGGGAGGTCTATGGGAAGAAAGGATAGAGTATAGGGAGCTTTGGTGGCAGGTCACTTTACAAGCAAACAGATATCCAGGGCTAAATGACCACATATCATTAGCCCCACTCTTAAAACTGAGAGCAGCCAAGTTATAAGATCCACACCTAATTTTATACTTTAAACTCTTTCTATTCCATTCCCTTTTTATGAACAATAACTATTATTCATAGAAAACAACATGTACAATTTTTATACAACTTTTTATATAACATTTTATTAATTGTTCATACATTGTTTTACTCATTGTTTGATTTTAAGATCCATTCATGTTTTTCAACTATGTACCTCACCCCTTGCCTTGATTGTTTTTTGGGGGAAGTATTTTATATTCATTTTCATTTTAACCTTTGATCTATTTATATTAATATTTGAATGAAATACTTCATTGTAAGGTTTTATTTTATTTATGGACTTTTTATGAAGCCAAAAATAATAATTTTATTCAATCTTTACCAGTTCAACTGATTTGTTGTTTTTTATTCTTAAGAAAATGTCCTGGGGGAAGTATTTTATATTCATTTTCATTTTAACCTTTGATCTATTTATATTAATATTTGAATGAAATACTTCATTGTAAGGTTTTATTTTATTTATGGACTTTTTAGGAAGCCAAAAATAATAATTTTATTCAATCTTTACCAGTTCAACTGATTTGTTGTTTTTTATTCTTAAGAAAATGTCTAGGTATACATTTGTTATAGGATTGTTTCACTTAGATGTAATGCTTTTGAACGGCCACTAGATGGCGCCACATACACTTGAACGAATGGAATTTTTAATTTTAAAATGAAATATTTATAAGTAATATTTTTAATAATTCATTCTATGGTCTTATCAACTTTTTTAATACTTTTACACCAAACAAGTTTTGTTTTAGATGTATTCAGGAATGTCTTTATTCATTTTTAGTCATGGTTCATTTATTTTCAACAATGTATTGTCACATTATCAGTTTTGGTACAATGATTTCTTTAAGGACTAATTAAGCACCTTATTAGTTTACTGACTCTCTTTTTAGTATAAAAGGGATTCAGTTCTTGTCAGAAACCCACATCTGAGGAAATGCATTAAACAAAAATGTATGGTTAGCGTTTATGTGCTTTGTCTAAGTGTTTCGTATACAACAGCCAATTTTTAAACTTCGTGTATCAAATAAAACAAATTGGGTGATTCTACTGTCTGAAACTTCATTGTGCATCATGTAGTACACAGCCCCCGCGGGATGTTGTCTGGTTCCATGGATGCTGTATTCTTAGCTTTGGAGAGTGCAGTTTTTACCTGTCTGGCTGTGATTACTGGAATTTGTCAGTCTTTCGGTGTTGAGATGGGCCCTTTAGGGAGTGAGAAGGGGCTGAAGTTGGCACAAGGATATTGGCAATGTCTTTGGTATCAATATATTTAATGACATTCTGTTGTAGCTCAGAGCAGATCTGAGCACTGCCATTTATATTCTTGACATAGCTATAGAATGCCTTGTGGTTGTCTATGGAATCTTTGGCAATTTTATTTTCGTAACTAGCTTTGGAGGATTTTATGATGGATCTTAGCTTCTTAATGAGGCTGATAAGGGAGTTTTATTAGTTAGATTTATTCTCCTCATGTTTCAAAACTTTCCCTTCTTTTGGGTCTTGTGAGGTCAGCAGATATGTATGCAGTACCACGATTGTAGATGTTATAGATGTAATCAATTTCAAGGAGACCCATCCCTCCTTCGGAACAGGGAATATATAATCTTGGTATGCACTGATTTTTTTTGTTTTTCAGTGTGCATGCCTTGTACTACAAGGGTCCTTTTTTGGCCCTATTCTTTTTTCATGTTTTTATAAATTACCTTCCTGGCAATCTTTGTATCGCCAAAACTATCTTATATGCTGAAGACTTATTCCTACTCGAGGAAGGTTCTAAGACAGCTCACCCACAGAATTGTCTTTTAAAAATTCCTTGATCTCCATGTCCGATTTAATAGAATATTTGAGTTAGTACTGGCACAGTCAAAACCATGATGTTTTGTTACCTCATGAAAGCTTATAAATATTCCATTCCTAAAACTCCAAGGTCCTTGGTGCCACTCCATACCTTTCACTGACTTATAAATATATAGAAACATTGGTAGATCCTATTCTATTTCACTTTTGTATCTCCAGTAAGTCACTTTTGCAGCTAAGATTCAATTATATTTTTAACCAGCTCCATCTGCAGTCTTGCAGCTCCTTTCATCTCAGAAAAACTTAAGAATGTTACACTTTTGAAACTTATGGCCACTCCATTTCTTCACGGACTTATAAATATCTCTAAACTTTGATAGATCCTATTCTGTTTAATTTTTGTGTAGAATGCATCTCCAACAAGTTAACATTCACTTGCATGTTTGCTAGCTAGCTTCATGCTAAGGGCATTTTGATGTCCATACTGGAATGTCCTCCTCTGCTGCGGTAGCGTTGTCGCCTCACAGTAAGACTTTGTCCTGTTCGATTCTCAGCTAAAGTGTCTTCTGTGTGGAGACATGCGTGAATGGGCGTACCTTTGTTGAAGGTTGTGCATCAGGGATGGCAACTCGGCACGTAAAAATCCACTGCCAATCATTAGCGGACCGGAGTTCCACTGTGGCGACCCCTAACCGGGAAAAGCCGAAAGACACAACAACTGGAATGTCCTCCTCCCCTGCTGGCATAATGTGACCATTAGGGCATCAATCTTCTACAAAAAGCCAGAAACAAAATGTTATGTTGTTAAATTAGCTGACCATTTCATGCACATTACGTACTGTTTTCTTCTGCAGATACACTGCAGTAATCTAAATGAGCCTCATTTTTGCTGAATACTACTGTATATAAACTGAACTCTGTCTGTCTTACTGTGTCCTGTAGTCTAGCCAGAGCCCTCTTAGGGCTTGCATAACTGGCTTGGTAAATCTGCCAAGAGCACCCTTTACCTTAAATACAACTAAAAGAGCTCTATTCAGACTTGGCCATATGTCTTGAACTTTATATCGTCAGTTATTTGATTCCTATAAAATTCCTTTTAGCTGTTATAGGTTCATAGGCAAGTACTAGACTAGCTGCCCTTGAGGGCTGTTTTAAACCTATCTAATTTGGTTATAGATTGGCCTTGCCCATCCCATGGTGGATAATTTATATATTACCCCTAATGAGAGAATAACTGGGATTATGCCATAGATAATTTGAGGGGACCCATGCAATGGGATAAAGCATTTAGGAGCTGCCTTTGTCCATTAGTAGTACAGGGGCCAGTCCTGGGGTAAATGTTCCATTTCCCATCCATAGAGCTAAGTTGTACTTGAAAATAGACAGGGATGAACTTTGTTTTATGTGGATGGGGAGTCTGTTTCACAGCAGTGGAATCCTCTGCGAGATGTACCTGTCCCACCAAACTGATCTGTTGATGTTACAGAAGAGGTTTAGATCCCTAGACCAAGTATTTTTGATGTCATTTTACTTGCTGATGTGTGGTAAATCCATCAGTAATGGGTCAGAGGATGCCTTGTATACCAGACACGGGTCACTTCTTAGCAGTCTGTAGGATACAGAGTATAGTGACAGGGCTTTGAGTCAGTCCATGAAGGACATGTTGTTTAGGTCTTGTATTCTTTTAGTAAGATATCTCTGTAGGCATGCCAGTTGTTGCATGTGTCTGGACAAATACATGCCAAAGGGGGAATTGTATTCAATGATTGGCTGATGAGGGCTGAGTAAAGGGGGGATGACATCCCTAGATCTAGACACCATCCCTTGTTTATAAGCTGTGCAATAAAGAAGGACTTGCTTACAACATTAGACGCACATTGGTCAGAAGTTAGGTCACTGTCCACATAAGTTCCAAAATCCCTAACAACTGAGTCAACTCATTGTTAATGTAGTAGTTACCAGCTGTAGATGACTTCCCAGAGGATACGGTAATGCATTTTTTGACACTTTGTTTCACTCCATGATTTTGGCACCAATTATTTATTAGAGATGGGCCTTCCTGCTGGATGGCTGTCATCACCTGCCCATTACAGCTTAGTTACTCCTGATCATCTCTGCCCTAACAGCTTACTGTTGCTTTCACTCTACCCTAACAGCTCACTGTTGCATCTGAAGTAGTTTACTTCATTTGATCTTCAACCTGTGGGAATATGGATCCGTATCGGAGCCGAGCCGGCAACTATTACTAGCATCAGCTCTGAGTTTCAGACTCCTCCCCTTACCCATAATACACCTCCACTGCCTTCCATCCCCAGATCTCGTTTGCTGTGATTTGCTTTATACATCTTGTCTTCTGAGCTCCATCTAGCAGTGGGTTATTTAACTTTCTGTAAGTAAAAAAAACTTTCACCTTTTTTCGTCAGGTTAGATTAGTTTAGGTACCCCCCCCCCCCCATCGTTTTGGCATCGAGTGTTAGTGTTAAGTAAAACGTTTGAGTAGTTTGTTCTGTGGTGCCCCTCCCCCCTCAGTGTTCTTTAGTCTAGCATGGTGAGTGGGTTTGTGTGTGAGTGGTTTTAGGAAATTATTTACTTGTCTTTTTTAAGGCTTTCTTTCCCTTTAGTATGGCTGAAAAGCTTGTTTTTAAGCGCTGCACAGAGTGTGGTCATAAGCTCTCCCCAGCGGATGGCCACACTCTGCGTTTGTTGTGCTTGGGTGTGGCCCACCTTAGTGTGGATTGCAATATTTGTGCAGGTTCAACCCCCACGCCTTAAAGGATAGGAAGGCCAAGTTGGCCCTCAAAGGTCTTCTTCCTTCTGCCGATTCTCTTTCCTTGTTTTTGGTGCTGTGACTGCCTCTCCCTCCTCTCTTCCTCTGGCCTCTCCTCCCTCCCAGGCTGGGACTCAAACTCTTGCCTCTAAGCCTGAGGTAGAGAGCAAGAGAGAGAGAGTTGAAGATGAGGGAAAAGAGGAAGAGGTCCCCGGACCTCTCCTCACCTAGTAAAACCCCTCGGACCCGTGACTCCCCTCGGCTTCGATCTCCGAGGTTCTCCCCGGAGCCAGAGGAGGCACATCCAGTCTCTCGGGCCTCGGTTCCCTGACCCACCAGGTCGGAGTCCGTGGTCTCGTCACGGTTAACCCACTCCTTATCTGATATGGGATCTGGATAAGTTGATGAGGCGCTTTATCTGTACACAGATCCAGATGGGGGTCTTGCCAGCCCCCCTCCCTCTGGAGGGGGGAGCTCGCTTCCCTTCTTTCAACCCATTTCTTCTTTTCTGATCCGACCTTCGGCTTCAGAGTACTCTGATCCGAGGTTGGCTTCGTTCAGGGGGTCGGTGCCGATGGTACTTGTTTCCTTGACGCCGACAGCTGCCTGGAGCGATTCGGATCCAACCAGCTCAGATCCGAGCCGCTCTTGGAGCCAGAGCTTGGGTGCCAGATCCGAGGGAGTAGAACCTTTTCCATCGGCTCTGACTTTGTCGGGCCTTGTCCCCTCCCTTGCAGCTCCGTCCAACTCTGGGCCCGGCTCCAATTCTCACATCGGGCCCAGGGAGACCGGCCTCCTTATTAGCTTCCCAGGAGGTATGCTCTCCTTTGGCATTCAGTGTGGTAGAAAGGTTCCTCTCTGTTGGTTTGAAACCCCTGACCGCTCCCTCGGACTCCTCCCAGATGGCATTTGATGTGGTAGAAAGGGTCCTCTCCGTCGGATCGAGACCCCTGACTGCTTTCTCGGACTCCTCCCAGACCCCCCTCGGCTCTGTCTACAGTCCCCGTTGTCTTACCAGAGGGACAGCCCATGCTCGAAGAGCCCCAGATGGTTCCCCCCCCCAAGGAACGAATGGCTTGCGAGCGCTCCCCGGAGAGCCCCACCAGAGATGTGCCTCGCAAGCATATGTGCAAGAGGAGGCACTTTGACTCCCCTGAGTCCCTCACTGAGGACATGGATTTAGATGATGGAGAGGGTTCCCCAAGATCACCTCTCTAGGATGTCTCCTTTGGAGACATCATTGAGATCCTGCACCAGCGGGGAGGTTGGTCTGCCCCCAAGCCCTCTTCTGATAAGTCCCCGTGTTCCTGGAGGCTTTCGGCATGAGCCCATCTACTTCCTGGGTGTCACCTCTCATGGATCCTTTAGTGAATTTGATCACCTCTTGGGCGTGGAAGGAACCGGACACCATGGAGCTTATCCCCAAGCAACCCAATAAAACTTTCAGCCCCCCCATTGACAGGCCATCCTGGAATAAGGGCTCCCCCATGGACGCCATGGTGGTAGCAGCAGCCACTAAGAAGGGACTTGCTCAGGAGAGTTCCTCAATCCACCCTCCTGACCGGGAGTCCGAGATGATGGACCGCTTAGGAAAGCGAGAGTATGCCTCAGCTACCTTTTTGATCAGGGTGCTGAATTACTTGGCCCATGTCACTAGACTCCAACGCGGCCTGGTAAAGGAGCTGGAGGAATCTCCCCCAAGTCCAAGTCGCAGGAGGACAAGGCGTCATTCTCCGCGAGAATGGCTTCTCTTAAAAGTGGTATCAAATACGTTCATGTGACTCCTCTCCCATGCTATGGAGGGAGCGGCTAGGGCGGCTGGGTCCGGCGTGTGCATGAGGTGTAACGCCTGGCTCAGGTTGTGTCAATTTTCCGAACCCTTACCAATGCCCCTTATGACTGCTCAACACTCTTCAGTAAGACCGTCAAGGAGACACTAGTCCAGAGTGAGAGGAATGGGAAGACAGTCTGCCATCGGAATCCGCTTCTCCGACCCTCAAAGGTCCTTTTCTCAGAACCAGAGAGGGCAAAAAAAGATGTGGTTCCTGAAGTGTCAGTATTCCCGGAACACTCGGGAGTCTTCTTCCCCCAGAGGCAGAGGGGGACAGAATGGATGCCTGCCCAGAGGCAGAGGGAGTCCATGGAACTTGGGGTCTCGAACCGTTCTCCGAGAGACCCAGGCAGCAACCCTGAGGGGTTGCCCGACTACTCTGCTCTGGAGACAGTCGGGGGGGGGGGGCGATTGTCCTTGCACCCCGCGGCATGGGAGTCCATTACAACGGACCGCTGGGTGCTTAAAATCATATCCAGAGGATATTCTATCCCCTTCATGGGTTCTCCCACATCTCCCAGACACCTCCCGGACGTTCCACCCATGCAAAGGGAGGCAGCAGCACAGGAAATTTCCAAGCTGCTAGTAAAACGAGCCAACGAAACTGCCCCCCCAGATCAGCCCGGATTGGGCTTCTACTCCAGGTTATTTTTGGTGCCAAAGAAAATGGGAGACTTGAGGCCCATTCTGGACCTCTCTACCCTGAACCTGTCTGTTGCCAAAGAGAAGTTCCAGATGGTCACACTTCAGTCCATCATGCCATACCTGCAAGAGAGCGACTGGATGTGCTCATTAGACCTCCAGGATGCTTACTATCACATAAAAATACACAAGCTTTAGGAGGTTCCTCCACTTCAGGCTAGGAGTCAATCATTATCAATTTTGAGCCCTACCCTTTGGTCTCACCACAGCTCCCAGGTGTTTACCAAAGTGATGGCGGTTGTAGCGGCTCACCTGAGGCTTCAGGGGATTCAGGTCTACCCGTACCTCGACAATTGGCTCCTCACTGCTCCCACCAGGCGTCTACTTTCCCAAACCTGGGATTACTTTCTGACACTTGCCCTGAGATTGAGCATCACAATCAACACATCCAGATCTCTGCTAGATCCTGTGCAGGTGATAGATTACATTGGTGCCAGCATAGATGCACTTTAGTGCAAAATACCATACAAGGCCATGTCAAACCCAGAGCTGTTGGACATGCTACACTTAAAGAAATCCCAATCCCTCAGAGCCACATGCTCCAGGGATCTAAACCTTGTCATCACAATAAACGAAACCTGCTGGAGGGATAGGTTCCTGACCCAGAGACTCCCCAGACTCTGGAATAGACTGCCCATACATGTCAAGCAGAGTGCCTCTTTGGCCCTCTTCAAAAGGAACCTTGACGATTGGATGGGAGAAAGGAAATTCACCCTGGGGATCACGTCAGTTGACCTGCTAGACAGGGGTCCAGGGAAGTAAATAGTGTGGAAAGAAATAGCCAGGGAATTGTTATGGCTAAGCTTGTATAGGCCCTAGGGCTGATAACCTAGTACCAACCTATGAACCTATTCCTGACCTCGGAGAGAGTTCGAAACTTCAGGATGCATATCTCTCTGATCTACCATTCTCGCCTCCCAACGGTGGAATCAGTATTGAGGGCCCTAGGCTCGATGGCGGTGACCATAATTCTTCTTCTGTGTACTCTGCTACACATGTGGATTTTTCAGTGGACTCTAGCGGTCCCGTGGTCCCTGTTGGAACTACCATTGACTTATCCTATCCACCTAAGTCGAGTGTGTCGGTTGTCCCTCATATGGTGGATGAGCTCTCCGGACATTTTGGAGGGACGACCATTTGTTCCAGCCCTGGCCCAAACCACAGTGACCACGGATGCTTCCCAACTTGGGTGGGGGGGCATTGTTCAGGCAGGACAGTCCAAGGCCTGTGGTCCCCCATAGAGACCAGGTTACATATCCGTGTCCTAGAGAGGAGGGCGGTCCTTCTAGCGTTGCAGGCCCTTCATGCCTTTCTTCCTCTGGGGACGATTGCCATTCAGTCGGACAATATGTCAGTAGTCTGGTATATCAACAGACAGAGTGGGACCAGATCTTATTCCCCTTTGTTGCGAGGCCATGAGAGTTTGGGAATGGGCGATTTTCCAAACTCCACATGTTGGATGTTCATAGACCGTTATGATTCTATTTACACAAGACAGAAAAGTTCCGTAAATCTGATCAATTGTTAGGTTTCCCCAAAAAAGGGTTTATAGAATCTCCAAGGTCACTATAGCTAGATAGATTTCTTCATGCATCCTACAGGTCTATAAGGACAGAGGCACGTCTCCTCCAGGTCAGGTAAAAGCTCATTCCACTAGGTCCATGGCTACCTCTGCGGCTTTTTGGTCTAGAGTGTCTTTGAATGATATTTGTGCTGCAGCTACCTGGTCCTCATCTCATACATTTATTTCTCATTACAAACTGGATTTGACTTCCAGAAAGAGAGCTTCCTTTTGGTTCTGCGGTGCTCTGGAATATCCTTCCATGAGGGCTGCCTGGGAATCTAGTAGCTGGGGACTCTGTCCCACAGGTTGAAGATCAAATGAAGTAAACAACTTCAGATAAAGAAGTTATGTACTCACCATAATGTTCCATCTGAGTAGTTGTACTTCATTTGTCTTCAACCGTCCCTCCTTCCTTCCCCCGGACCTTGGCGCATGAGCAGTCTACGGGCTGCAGTATAGGTCACAAGTATGTTATCAGGTCAGGTTCTTAGTATAAGTTCAGCAAACTCGATCTGGGGATAGAAGGCAGTGGAGGTGTATTATGGGTAAGGGGAGGAGTCTGGAGCTCTGATGGATCCGTATTCCCACAGGTTGAAGACCAATGAAGTACAACTACTCGGATGGAACATTATGGTGAGTACATAACTTCTTTTTTCACTCTCTTCCTCCTGCATTTTCTTTTCCTTTTCTTATCTTCTGCACATATCGTAAATACTAGCCAGTTGAAACCACTTGGATAGTTTGCAGATAAATAACATTTTTTCCTTCTCTTGACTATACCATTAATTTATACAGTACTTATGTTTATGTTGTACCTACAAAAGTTTTTAAAGTTTGTTCACTTTCCTAATTTGTATTATAGAAGGGTTACATTTGTATTGTCATCAGTTTGGAGTGGCATTTTTTTCTCTATGAAGTATTTGCTTTTCAGGAAAAACTGTGCATTGATTTAAATTAATTCAGGGTAATATGTTCATAAGAAAATAATTGTGAGTCCTGCATATGTAGTGGAAATTCCATCTCTGAATTGGCTTCATTTGCTGTATCTGTTGAAATGTATACATTACGGCTGAAGTTGTGGGTGAAAAGGATTTTTACACCAGACCCATTACCTTGTCTAAGTAAATTAATCCCTTATCACTAGGCACCATGCAGCTGCAACAGCTGGAATATCCTCATAGGTTTCTCACCGAAAAAATACAGATTACAGCCAACATGTCACATGTGGACAGATTATAAAAGCCCTATCCCTGTATTCAGTTTCCTACTGATTACTGAGAGGTGATTTGTGACTTGACGTACAAGACCGCCTCTGACCCAGCCCTGATGGTAATGTTGCATATTCGCAAAACTAATTGCACGAGGGTTACCCCCTCCAAAGATGTAAATGTGATCTCTGACATGAATAGATCATGATGGATAGACAGATATTTGTACCAGAGATTACCCCTCCTCTAGAATAGGCTTCCTATTCAAATGAAGCAGAGCTCTTCCCTGACAATCTTCAAGTGCAGTCTGGACCAATGGATGGGAAATTTACTCCTGGGGTGGTGCCCATGTCCCTTATGGACAGACGGTCTGTAAAAGTAGTCAAAACCCAGCTTGCTGACCCTTGTTATCCTTCCCTTAGGGATAAAAAATTGGGTAAAATCTGGGTAAAACTGGCTAGGCTTGTAAGGGCTCTTGAGCCATTAGCCTAGTAATCTCCTTTTAACTACGAACTATGCCCTTTTTATGTAAGCTCCAGGCACTGTGTATTTATTTTATCTGTAAGCAAAGGCATAAATGATATCATCTTCATTACTGTTCTGCAATATTTGTGTCTTTTGACTTGGATCATGGCTGAAAATATTTTGTGGATCATAATATACACCATTTAATTTTCTGCATTTAGTCAAATGTCTTAACATTAACCCATCTCACATGTGCCTTTTGTTTTCATCACAGAAAAAGAATGTAAGGCATTAAAAGCCATTTTGATCATGTTTATAAAGAAAAGAAAAAGTTTTGATTATATTACCATACTTTTTTTTTTTTTGTACTTAGTGGCCCTCTGCAGTGGGTAACAGTTGGAAACTTATTTTTTGAGGACTGTCTCTTGGGACAGTTTTTTCATTGCCTACGTGGGTGTGTTCTCCCAGTGGTACATGTCACCACGACAATGGTGCCCTGGTATGTGCCACAGCACCACTACATTGTGCTTTGAGGACATGCCGAGCGCCACAGCCATAATTTTTTTTCTTGGTGGTCTTGCAGTTCATATCTTGGTTGCTGCACACTTGATAGGGAAGTTCCCATGTTAAAAGCCAAAGGAAAATAAACTTGCTATGTATGTATGCCTATGCTCATCATCTTACTAGAGCCAGTATCCAAATAGGTGTTGTCTCTACTGTCTGTGATAGCAGCAGAATATAGCCCTCAGCCGTCCAGATTTTTGAAGACTGCCTCAGATTTTTGTCTCCTATTTTTGGTCTGTTCCTCATAAAGTTTGTGGTTTTCTGGCAACTCACTGGAATGCTGTGTGGATTGAAGTCACTAAATAATGACATACGTTTGAGTTTCAGACATATCCTTCAGAAAAATGCATGCCAACAGAAATCCTGTTATTCTAACAACTTTTCAAAGTTAAGAGCAATTTTTAAAAATTGTCCCCATTTTGTGGCCCTTGTCCACCATTATGTCAGGTTTTGTCCAGATTTCTTGCACTAAGAGGGTGAGTGGTATGGAGCAGAGTGTCATGGAGTACTTGAAGTAGCCTACTCCATTGCAAGTTGATTGCTGCTATGGAGGGAAGCCAGTGCTGGGAACAACAGGAAAGTTTTTCATATGACCATAAATGGGAGTTAAAAAGGAGGCAGAAGTTAGGAGAACAGAAGGCTTATCACGAGTAAAAGCCTTCTCCATTTAAGGGCCTTCATCACCAGTTAGTATTCCCTTCGCTAGTAAGGGGTTCATTATGAAAATGTTATCAGCTGACAAAACTGATACTTGTAGAATATGTGCTTCCCCGTAAACCTTTGTGGAAAGTGAAGTCCAGAGACTGAGCACCATGCTTCCCATTATAAAGCACATATCTGTTTGTCTGACATGCAGTGAGCCATGAAATCCTCTGCTGTCTTGTGAGGTTGCACGTGGTTTTCCTTAGCCTGACATTGAGGGTCAAAGAGACTCCTCCCAGCCCTAACATATCTGTTGTGAGAGTGCACCATTAGGTAATGTAGTGTGATGCCTGTAAAGAACCCTGATACCCCAGCACTCATTGCCTGGTTGCCGCTGTCATGCCAAGGGCTTATTGTCAACTCCCTGATGTTGGCTGGCCTTCATCTTGCACCGAAGACACAAGATGGATGCAGGCTACACCTTTCTGGCTGTTACAGGATGATTCCTCACCTCCTGAATCTTCCTGGGCTTGGAAATCGGAGGGGACTGAGAACCCCGTTTCAGAATAGGACAGGGATAATTATGTGCCCCCTCCTTTTAGCTCACTCTTCATGATTTTTCATTGGAAGAGACACTTGGGCTTATTAAATTCTGTATGGACTGCATATGTACATCCCATGACTGGCATGTCTGCTGGATGTGGACATTTATCCTTGTCCACATTTTTCAGAATTTAATGTCCCATAGTGCACGAAATTGCATTTTTGAGCAGTGAGTGAAAAAAAAGCAGAGCAATCCATGTCTACTTAATTTGTTTTTACAGTCTGAAATAAGCAGTTACTCACTTGTTTTTCATTTTTGTAATGCCATTTAAGCCTTGCTTTTTTTTCAGAAATCTTGGCAAATTATTTTACTGTAGAGTTCCAGTTCAGGCAAGTCCATTTTAACTGATTTTGTTAAAGAGGAATGATATTCTCTGAAAAAGTCACCAACAATTGCAGTTGTGGTCACCAGATTCCTGTAATAATAGTTGCATTTAATGCTTTTTACCTGGTAAAGGAACATTATGTTCAGTCCTTTGTATGTGGTACTACTTTAAAAAAAAAAAAAAAAAAAAAAAGTACTTTTGCTAGGAAGGCTGAGTTTATCAACAAAAGTTGATGTAGAACATTTATTCTACTCTTCAGTCTGTAGTAGTTTTTGAATCTGTAGAAATGCATAATGTTAAAATGAAACCTGAGGACGTCTCCAAAAACACAAAAGTTAAAGGTTATGGCACTGTTTGACTACATTAAGGAGCACGCAGCAGATACTCATGTTTTCTGAATGACACTACCTTCTCACCATATGCTGGTGTTCAAGCTTGTCCAGCTACTTCCTAGGTAAAGCTCACTAAGGTTCACCTACTTGACCTATTAGCCATGTTATTTCAAAAAAAGTGAATCTTAAGAGAAATCTCTTGTGAAATGAAAAATAGATTTATACTTAAATTAAAAAAGTTTGAAAAACTGTAAAAAATAATATTTTATTTTTGGGGTATGTCTCTAGACATTGAGTGAGTTTGCCAGTTTGTATTCCACTGCTTTTGGTTTCTGAAAACACTGATGTTTCTATCAGTCCATTTCAGAATTTCTTTCGAGATGTTTTGATGGATAGATATGAGGACTGAATACTAATTTGTTGAATGCCTGAACAAGAAATGGCCTTTATTGTTAGAAAGTAGGTGCCTGCACCCTGTCAAAATCGGAGGTGTAAATGCCTGAAAGTTAGATGTTGGTCTTGAGAACATCAGGGGTGCCTCTGTTCATAGACTGAAAATGTATACAACCAAAGTACTTTGATTTAGTGCAAAAAGCTAGATCGGAGCTAAAACCTTGCAATTCTGTGAAGAAGACCGTGATGTTGCATACTGTGATCTGTTAACAAGAGCCTATAATTCTGATGGTCTGTCAGGGCTTTAAATTTCCAGACTTGCATAACACACTACTATATGAGAAAGATATTGCAATTGTCAGTATAACAGAAATTATGTCAAAGCTGACACAAACTGCAGATAAGGTGGGATTCTACATCATTTTCTGTTTGGGCTTTGACAAGAGCAGGGGTCTCCTTATACACCTGCACTGCTGTAGCCCTGCAATATCTTTGGAGTTCTGATGCTGGCCTTAGCTATTCCTCCATTGAGCTTCATCTACTGGCTGTTTTATAATCTACCTCCTTAGCTTCTCTCAAGGTTTCTAAGAGTTTTCTTTTGGGAATCTTTCATCTTCATCCTTCAGTTGTGGATCTTGTATTCCCCTTGGGATATTTAATTTGTGTTGCTGCTCTCTTTTTTCATCTGAGCCATTTTCTTCAGCAAAGTTATTTTCTCTCAGAAAACCATAGTAACTTCAGCTGGGCATCTACAACCATTATGTGCAAGCTCACTTTACCCTTACCTTTCATTTAGATCTAAAGTGTGTACAGAGATTGATATAAATCAGTCTTTTCATTTACTGTTGTTCTTTTTAGAATATAGTTATCAAGGATAGGATATCCTTTTTTGTATGGTTGTTCATAGGGAGCTCGATTACTCTATAGACAAGACTAAGTCAGACAAAAATGAACAGTTTGTTTCTTTCACTGAAGGGTGCATTGGCAAAAGGTTGTTAAACCTCGTCTTTCCAGACAGCCTTCCTATTGCATTTTGTTGTATTCTGAGAAGTGTAGCAGGATTTTACCCAGTACTCATAACTCACATTATACCAAAATAGTCTGGACATCTGCCTTCTTCTGTAATACTTTCCTGGATGATATTTTTTGCAGTTGTTAGGAACACATTTGTAAAACATTAAAGGTTTTTCTTTGAGAACACATTTTCAAAGGGGATGTTCCCTTAAATCCTTCACCCTGGAAAAGTAAGAACCCCTCCACCAAGCAAAACAAACACCTCTGAAAACATTGCCACCTCTTTCTACACTTATTGCCACCTCTTTCTACACTCCCTTCACACAATCCGTTCTATCACTAGCAAAACAACACAAGCCCTCTCCCCTACCCCCTCCATCTACACCTAGTAACCTGCCCACTGCATTCGCTTTCTCTCCTGTTCCTACCTCCAACATAAAAAAACTCTTATCGAAACTAAAGCCCACAAAACTAGCAGCTGACAACCTCCCATCTGAGTATTGCAGCTGAAGCCTTAGCCTACCCAGTTGCAATCCTGATTAACTGATCTTTATCTGAAAGCTATGTCCCTTCACAATGGAAAATATCCCACATTATCCCCCTCCACAAAGGTGGGCCCTCTACAGAATTCACCAGATACCGGCCCATAGCAATTCTGTCTCCTCTTATCAAAAATACTTGAGAGATGCATTCACTCTCAGGTTCTAGGTTACCTCCTTGCTAACAACCTCCTATCTAACACAAAGCATGATTTCCAACCATAACACAGCACAACCACTGCCTTACTTGCTTTCACTAATACAATACTTCAACATAAAAACAATGGTTATTTCAGCTCTGCAACTTTCCTAGACCTATCTAAAGCATTCGACATGGTCTCTCATAAGCAACTCATCACTGTCCTCGATACTCTATCCTTCTCTCAATCTGTCACAAGCTGGCTCCAGAGCTACCTGACTGACCGCCATCAGTCCATTGTTTGGCATAATGATATATCCCCCCAACTCCCTGTCTCAATAGGTGTTCCCCAAGGATCCATCCTTGGACCCTTACTCTTCTCCATATTCACTAATAATCTAGCCTCTGCTACCAAACAGGCCACTCTCATACAGTACGCAGATGATTCCACCATCATCTGCTCAACCCACTCCCTACCTGAACTTCAAAAGACCACACAGGAAGCCTTTTCCTCAGTTGAAACTTGGCTTTCAGATGCACAATTAATACTTAACCCAAGCAAAACAAAACTCCTCATTTTCCAACCCACCAAACACAATCTAAACGCCCACCAATTTAATATTAAAGCCAATGACAACACCATTATCCCCCCAACAGACCACACCAAACTAGTTGGAGTTGAAATTGACAATAACCTAAAGTTTGACATCCATATCTCGTTAACCATAAAAACGTACACAAAAAATAGGAGCTTTATACAGAAATAAGCAATTCAAACAGCCAAGATTTCAGTTGCAAATAGCCACCTTATCTCTACGCCTCTCCAATATTTACCAACCTAAGGCAAAGTGAGTTAGGTAAACTCGAAGCTTACTACAACAAAATAGCAAGGTTTGCCACTGGTGCAAACTACCGTAGCCACCACTGCACCTCACTTACTGAACTAGGCTGGCTAGAACTCCCTTACCTCCTTCAATGGTGCCAACTCTCACTAACCCACAAACTACTAAATCATCCTCTAAAAGTCCCCTCCCTCCAAAATCTACTCCAACCCTATCATACCACCAGACCAATAAGCTCCAGCAACAAAAATCAGTTACAGGTAACTAAAATCAGGAACTCTGCTGGAGAAGCTCTCTTCTCCTACTCCATAGCAAAATTATGGAATACCCTTCCTCACATTATAATGTCTGTGTCATCACACACTAAATTCAAAGCTGCTCTAAAATCTCATCTAAAAGAGCACTGGACATGCCCCTGTAATAAACCTTTCTAACATCTCTACCCCAACCTCTCTAACATCTCTACCCCAACCTCTCTAATCCCTTTCTTCCACCCCTCTAACTACCTCGGATTGCAGCCAAATAGATTGCTTGTAAACCTATATCTCAGCTGTAATCTTAGCCACTGTTATTCAAGGGTAATATCTGCTAGCTCAGCTATTAAAAATACTTGTTAGTCTTTATAGCACCAATGATATAATTGTTGTACCATTTAACTAAATAATTTCATTTTGCACTATAACTGTTTACTATTGTTAAACAAAACCTACCTATACTTCTTGTAACTTGTAATTAATTGTTGTTTTTAATTGTTGTTTTTATTGTGGAGCTTTTCTCCCTGGGCCTCCGCTGAAAAAGGACCGGTGTCCAATCGGATTTTCCTGGTCAACAAATGTAAATAAATAATAAAAATAAACCAGGAAGACTGAGTTTGGAACTCCATTTGTGTATTTTTTGCTAACCGAGTAGGGAGAACTGATCCAAAACACACTTTCTAGCCATGGTCCAGGCTATTTGGCTGTAAAAATATACAGACCATTAATAAATAACAGCCAACAGTTTGTATTTCTGTATATGTTCATTTAAATTGTATTGATCCACTGTAAGAGTTAGAGGCATCTACTTTTTTGCCATGTAGATGAGTTATGACATAAATGTTTTCCTTGCAATGAAGATTTCTTGCTTTACTTTGTAAAGAAGCCCTTTTTTCCTCAAGCATTGGATATTGTTTTTATGTGATGTGAATGTTTTGCTGAGCCACTTCCATTTGTCTCTGCTATGCAGTTATGATTTTGTAACAGCAGCTCAAAAATTATTTGCAATTTTAATTATTTACATATTGTAGTATTTTCTGCTTTGTCTTCCTTTATTGGATCTTTCTATAATGGCTGGACCGAATGTGTTTGCCTTTCATGAGGAGTTGCTTCATTTGTATGTCAGTTACTTACCTTTTATCTCTTATCAACTTTAATATATCCTGCCTTCCTTATATATGAGCATGTGTGGCAAAAAATGTACCGGTTTATATCTGTTACTGCTTTTCATACTTTGCATATTTCTACCCCTTTTTTTCTGATGTACATGTTTTTTGTTAAAAATTTTGCTTGATGGAGGTCTTTATTTTTAGTTGTCAAGTATTGATAATCATTCTGAATTTTCTTTGTCCTTGTTTGCTGCTAGTGAAACTTGTACTTTCGTTTTATAATTTTAGCAGTGATATCCATTAAGTTTGTATACATTCCACTAATGGCTTAGAGGAATTGGTCTTTTTGACCCTTGGATTATCTCAAACTTTTGTGATTTTACCTTTAAAGATTGTCCTACCATTTTTTTTTGTTGTGTGCATCCTTTTATGTTCTTGAACATTTTTGGATTTGTGCCTTAGTTACACCATAGCTCTCAAAAAATACCCAGATTATTGCAGAATGTACAGATTTTTGCCTCATATTTTTGGTCTAATCCTTATAAAATTAGTGGTTTTCTTTTTTTTCCAAAACAATTTTATATTGATTTTAATTGTAACATAATACAATCACATAAAATCATGAGAGATAAGAAAGTGAATCTAAAATTTTAACATATATATGTTGCACATGTATGTATGTGTGTGTGTATGTATGTGTGTGTGTGTGTGTGTGTGTGTGTGTGTATATATATATATATATATATATATATATATATATATACACACACACACACACAGAAATTAACAAATTTATAAAAACTGAAGTATATACAAAGACATCCAGTGAAATCATTAGAAATTAACTATTATTTTCTGTTTATATCATACATCACAGATAAGAAAGGAATGAATAAAATGCATTTATTATAAAAGTTAATACTTTTTCAACAAGTTTTGCAGATGACCCACAAATGATGATCATATGTTTTCCTAGTTGTTCTAGAAGTTATGGTTTTTATTTGTAAATTACATAAATCATTTAATAGATTTTTGAACTCTCAAAATGTAGGAGGAGATCCAGATATCCAATTCTTTGTTATGGATTTCCTAGCCACCGCTAGTATTGCCCAAAGTAAGGAGAACACATAGTGGAACAGGTGTATTGAATATAACCAAGGATTTACTTAAAATAAAGTTGTCAGTGAAAAGTGCCTGTAGTAAATAATTTACATTTCCCCAAAATATGTTTAAAGTTGGACAATCGTAAAACATATGAGCCCAATTTAAGTCTATATTTGATTTACATTTATTACATATATTTTGTTTTTTGTTTAATTTTGTCCATTAATTGAGGAGTGTAAAATGACCTGTTCATGAATCTCCAGGTATATAGTTTCCATCTCAAAGAAAAAGTTGTTTTTCCTGCTGATTTTAATATATTTGCCTTGTCTTGATCAGCGGGAGAATTATTATTAATTAAACTAATAATAGTTCCAGTAGTTTTGTGGGCAACTAAATGTTTCTTCTCTTAAGAATCTATAAATAAAAGAAAGTTTGCCTGAGTAAGTATGATTATGTAATAGGGGTGATTGAAGAAATTGTAATAAAATCCTAGGATCATGTTTGGTGAATGAAGAGATCATTTGTACTTTATTATCTAGAGATAATGAGTGTTTGAATGTCTAGCCACATGGATTTGTCCAGTTGATATTCCTATATTATGTGATCAACAGATTTAGCCTTGTGTTCAGAAGTCAATTGGAACCAGAACTTGAGTTCATTATGTTTAAAAATGGTGATTTTGTTTGAATCTGAGGTTAAAAGAATTTCTTGTGTGAATGCTATGGGAAATAATAAAAAAAAAACATTATGATATAATGAATGTAACTAGCAGTATGACTAGAAGTTATATAGGTGGCAAAATAATATTTTAAAATCCATAGTGTAGGATTGCTTATTATTTCTAACTTTGAGGACCTCGTTATTAACTGCATAGCTAATAATTCCCAAAATAACTTCCATTTGGCTGAATATGTAGTGTCTAAAAGTTGTGTAATTGTTCTGATTATGGAGGAAGTCGAGTAAAGATTTAAATCTGGAAATGCTATCCTGCCATTATTCCAGCTATTAAGATGTTGATTAAATGCTATTCTTGTTTTTTTGAGACCAGATAATTTTAGTAATAAAGTATTTAACTTATTAATAAACTTTTTTGAAGGAAAAAGTTGAATAGATTGTATAATATACAACATTTTTGGTAGAATTATCATTTTTATAAGGGTTAATCTTTCTTCTGTGGTGAATAATATCATATTCCATTTAGGAAGTACATTTTGGATATTTTCAAAGCACTTGTTATAGTTTAGTTGTACTATTGATTTAACATCTTTAGCAATAATAATTCCAAGAGATGTAATTTGGTCTATATTTGGAGTTTGTTGAACATAATTAGATTTGTTGCTTCTTCTTGAGTATATGGATAGAATTTTAGTTTTACTATCATTGAAAGATAACCCTGACATCTTTTGAAAAGTTTTGATTGAATCAAATAAGGATAATATAGAAGAGTCCTTTCCTTTTGTGGTGATAAGTACATCATCAGCAAATAATTGAATTTTAGCTGTTGTATCTTTATCTACTTCCAAACCTTCTATATTGCTATTATTTCTTATATTATTTGCCCATGGTTCCATCATCAGTGTGAACAATAATGGGGAAAGGGGGCAACCTTGTTTGGTACCTTTTATGACAGGGATTTTATTGAATATGTAAGAGCCAATTTTAATATAAACAAAAGTTCCTTCATATAAATGTTTTAAGAGATTAATAAAGTTATATGAGAAGTTTAAACACTCGAAGTGTGAACAGGTAATCCCAATTAATTGAATCAAAAGCTGCATTTATGTCAAGACTAATGTCAAGTTCTTTTTTTCCTTTGAGGAAAATCAATAAGGGCTAGTGTTCGCTTTATGTTATCAAAGGTGCTTCTACTGGTCACAAAGCCTATTTGATCATCATCTATTAACTGAGGTAGAAACGTCTTCAGTGAATATATCCACAAACATCTTATAATCGACATTTTAATAAGGATATGGGTCTGTATAAGGAACAATTTTTAGGGTTTTTGTTAGATTTTAGAATGGGTGATATGAAGGTATATTTCCATGAAGGAGGTAGTATGGTATAATTTTGGGCTGCATTATATACATTATGTAAAAGGGATATAGCTATTTTGGGCATAGTCTTATAAATTTCAGAAATTATGCCATCATTTCCTGGCGCTTTGTTAGGTTTAAGCTTATTAATTTGATTTTGTACCTCTGTTAAAGTGATTTGTTTATCGATGAAGTGTATTTGTTGTTTGTTTAGTTTATTATACAAGTTTTTATTAATAAAATCCTTTATTTTATCCTTTGATTCTATTTGTTGTATGGTTTGATTTGATTTCATGAAAATGAATTCTAAATTCTTCTGTTATATCTTGTATACTGTGTACTTCCTTTTTCTTCCTTTTAGAGCATGTATCTTTAATGTAATTATGTTTGTTTAGTCTTTTGTTTTTGAGGTTGGTTAAGTGCTTAGAATTTAAAGAGCAGGCAAGAAATTTATATTTTTCGAGAGTGATCATTGTTTTATGATGAAGAATAGTCTTATATTCTTCATTTAGTTTATTTATCTCATCTCTTATATTTTTGGAAGTAAGATAATCTTTATTGTTGAGATGCAGTGTATCTAGTTTATCCTGTATTGTTCTGATATCTTTTTCCCAAACTTTCTTTTTATTGTAATACCATTTATTAATTTGCCCATATAAATAAGCTTTAAGGGCATCCCAGACATTTATGTCGTGTGTATTGGAAGTTGAATTTACAGTTATAAAGTTTAATATTTCTTCTTTTAGGAATGATTAGAATTCTTTAAGTTGTATAAGGTATGCCGGAATTCTTTTTATTTGAACATTGGGAATATTGTTAATATTGAGCTCGAATGTAATAGAGTTATGATCTGAAATTGGGCAGGATATCATTTTACTATTAGCTAGTTCATTTATTATCTGTGTAGAGAATAATAGTCTATCTATTCTGGAGAATGTTTTGTGTCTGTTTAGAATAAAATGTATATTTTAATGAGTTATGTTCTACAAAGTCATGAATGTCTTTAAGTAGGTACGTGTCCATGAATTTGCTTGGCTTGTGGTGTAATTTTTCTTTTCCCTAGGGTAGTTGTATCTTTTAGATCTAAAATGCAATTAAAATCACCTGCCACTATAAGGTTTCCTTCGGAATGAGATATTATTTGATTTAAAAGTTGTCTGACAGTATTGGTACCAATACCTGGGAACCAATAATTGTTAGTGTGTATAATTTTTTGTTTATTTCAACTATGGCCAAACATAACAGTCCTCTGTTGTCTTGATATGTTTTAATTATTTTAGGTATAGGGGAAGATTTATTCCATAGGATGGCCACACCTCTTTTCTTTTTTATATGTTCTGAACTTGTAATAATTATGTATTTGTTTGTATCTAGAAACTTAATATTATCTTTCATTAAGTGAGTTTCTTGTAAGAAGATTATGTTTGGTTTGAGTAATGCTAGGTATTTGAACATACTACTTCTTTTATAGGGGTTATTCAAACCATTTATGTTAATTGATAAGCCTCTTAACGTAGTCATATTATATACTAGTGTGTATAGGATTGATTAGTAGCATATCAGTATCATGTATGTAGTTAGTGGATCTCACTTCAAAAAAAAAATTGTTTAACCTGTGAATAATAAACCTTAAATCATTGTGAGAAATATGTATTTCATAGACTTTATATCTAATATTTCTCTGCATATAAGGTACACTGGATGTCAAAAATAACTTTTTTGTAAAGATGGTAACATGTTTCATATTAAAAAAAAAAAACACAATACAGCTCCCCGCTTGGAGTTATAAACTCCTCGTCTCAAGGACATCAGCCACTGAGAAGAAATCCTTAAGCAGTAGCAGCAAAACACAGCCTCCAATAATAGTATATATTATGTAATTAAAATGTGAAATAGAGCTAGAAAGTTTTAGCAATTAAAGATATAAGGTTATATTTTGAGTATCTCATCAAGTATGAAAAGATAGCTAAGAAGAAAAAACATACTATATATAGATTGTATATGTCCAAGGATAGAATAAACTAATAAACTGCCTTAATTAACTTGTAACATTTAAAGTAATAAGACTGAGTAAACTGATCTATAACCTTATATCTAGTGTTAAATAGTAGCTGTTATTTATCTATATAACAATTTATATTAGTTGCTGAACATCAGGTAAGATTAAATATGACCAAGATGATATTATCATAACAACTGTCATGTTCATATAAATAATGCAATCAACCTTAGTGTATTCATATATTATAATACAACCCTTCCCTCAGAAGTATAGGTGTAGACTTGAACAAATAACAAAAAAAAGGTACAATAGGTACTGATAAATGTGTAATTATAAAAATGCAATTGATAACAATCTTATGCAAGAAATGATTTGCCTGATGAAATATCAGTGAAAGTTCTAGATTCAAAAAGTTTAAGATGTTATTGAAACCAATTGATATTAACTCTGTTTACATTTCACTATCCACTTATGATTAAGCTTGCGTTAATGTTAAGCCCTTACAACACAAGAGAACAGTATTATTATTGCATTTTAACTCAAGAAAATACAGTAACTGTACTATATTAGGCAGATATTTTTCTTACAATATGAATCTATAGATCAAGAGTGTAAAAACAGGTATTCAAGGCTGCTATTTAACAAATCAGCATAGTATGATTAATCTCACTACAAGATGTATTAAATGCATAACTTAAAACTGACATAGATTAAATTATACCATAAAAAAAAAACATGAAATGACAAAGTAACATAAATAATATATGTAAAGTTACATTGCTGTGAGTGTTGTTGGTGAATATAGATGTACTTACAGTTATATCTTCACCTTATGCACTTTCTTTTTTCTCCTTTATTCTCTTTTTCCCTACAGGCTTTCTTGCCTCAGGAGATTGTGATTTATGTATTCCATAATGAGGTATTCAAGAACTGTCATGTAGCCTCCAAACCAAGTAAAAAATTTAAATATATTGAGTATATCATTAATTTAAGCTAATAAAGTTACTTCTTGGCGATTTCCAAGCTCAGTACTTCCTGGAGATGCATGTCTCTTAGTGCTGACATCATCAGTAGGTGTCACATTGCTGAATATATGAAGCAAAGAAGTTAATGGTGTTTTCAGGTTGAATGGATGATTATGAAGCAGTGGAAGCTCGTGGCTAGCCTGCACGAGGTGAGTAACCTGCATAAATTGTCTCTAGTTATTAAATCGGCAGGAAATCCACGGGTACAAAAGCAAACAGTTATTTTTAAGTATAGAGTGCAGCATTCGGAGACAGCTAGGTTTCAAAGGCCCTATTACAACTGTTAGAGCAAAAAAGGAAGTAACATGAGTCTTTTCCAGTACTGTATTCAGAGGCAGCAAATGAAGCAGGGAATTCACAGCAGGTCAAGGAAATCACAAGCATATTTCAGTACATTTCACCAAGTGAAAGATGCCCTTTTCCATCATAAAACAAAAAACACACACTTTTGCCAGTTTGTCATGTCTACCAAGAACAAAGTGACTATATAGGTTAAAACAAATAACAGCATGACTGTATAATTAAAAAATAAATATAGTATATAAAAAAAACATAATAAAGGCACTGTAGCATATGAGACTGACTGACACAAACAACAAAGCTAACTCTACAGTCATTACTGACATGTAAAATGATGTGTGTGAAAAGTTAATATATTAATTTAATAAACATGTCTGTTAACTATCTTTAGAACAAAGCTTGAAACACAAAAGAAACATATGATGCATGGTGACTGTATATGGAAGAGAAGGGTTAAAAATATTAACACTATAAAAGTTTTACTTAGTGTTTATATAACTTGTATGATAACTTGTATGAATATGCATCATAAATGATTAAGAGAAAATCTTACCTTGAAGGCATATTACAACAAAAATGGATTGGTTAATAACATAAAGTCCATATGACAAGTGAAACATATGTGTACATTATAAACTTGGTTCATTTATTTTTTGTCTCTCTTGTTTTTCAGAAGTTTTCCAAGTGGAATTAGAAGCCATTCTTTTAAGAGAAGGACTTGCCCATTCCATTTCTTCTATTTTCTCCAGCAGTTTGTGAGCTTTAATAAATGCCAGTGCAGAATCTAAGTCTTCAAATATCTTTGGTCCTTCAGGAAGGAAAATCCTTAATCTTGCAGGGAACAAAAGGTGAGTTTTAATCTGTATTTTCTTTAATTCTTTTACTAAAGGTAAAAATGTCTTTCTCTTGGCAATTACCATTGTTGAATAGTCATTGTTAAAACGAATTATAGAATCATTGTATTTCAAAGGAGACTTAGACCAGGCAATCTTTAATACTAACGCTCTTTATCAGATGAAGAGAGAAACTTTACTATGACTGACCTTGGTTGTTTTTTATTAATGTTGCTGGTAGCTTTTAATGACTGGTGAGCCCTTTCTATTCCGAAGGACATAGCCTCTGGAGATCAAGTGTTTTAAGTAACCAGATGTTCAGAAAGTTTGTCATATTGTTTCCTTCTATATTTTCAGGGAGACCAAAAATCCTCATATTATTTCGACGGGATCTGTTTTCAAGATCATCCAACTTGTTTTGTAACATAGTGTTTTGTTTGAGTAAAAATTCTGTGGTGTTTTCATTCTCCATTAATCTGCAGTCTGTCATTCAATGATTCTTCAATACTGGTTATTTGAATTTTTTGTTGCTTCAGATCTTCATGTATCAGGTCCATCTGTTTAGTGTTTTTTTCCTTAAAGTTGTCTATTTTAGAGTCAATTTTATCAATCTTAGTATTCAAGTCTTGAAGGTTAGATATTAGAGTTTGTAGTTCTCTTTTAAGGCTGGAGTCATGATTACCTGTCTTAGTGAGACTCGTGCTGGAATTCTTTTTAGATGAGAAGAAATTTTCCTGAAAGATTTTTGACTAGAAAATATGTCCACTTTTAGTTTTTTAGTAGATATTCCTGTAGTAGAAGTTAAGTATTAACAATATATGTAGAAAAAAATCCAAGTTTTCTTGTTAGAAGACAAAAATCCAGTATAATTGAATTTCCTTTAGTGGAGCTGATGAATTCTGCTGCTACACTGTGCCCATGCTGGCCACGCCCCTCAAATTTGTGGTTTTCTGGCAGTTCGTTGGGATGATCTGTAGACTGACGTCACTAAATAATGACATACATTTCAGTTTCAGACTTCATATCCTTCAGAAAAATGCATGCTAACACAAATCCTGTTATTCTAACAACTTTCTAAGTTTATCAGAACAATTTTTAAAATGTGTTCCTATTTTTGGGCCCTTGTCCCCCCATTATGTCAGGCTTTGTCCACATTTCTTGTGCTAAGAGGTTGAGAGGTATGACACCCTTCCTTTTCCACAATGCTTTGCCTCGTTATGTCTTTCATTGCTGCTGCACTCTGACAGCCTGGATACATTTGGATGTCAAATTTTGCATGCAGACTGCAACAAAACTCCATTACTAGAGTTGTTTAAACATTCCTTCTAAGTGTTTACAACCTAAGAATACATGTGATGAAAAGGAAATCTGGCAGATAAATGGAGGGAATGAATCATTAGGGTAGCAGTAGAGCTGTGGCATTTGAGCAAAGTTGAAGATGTGGGTATAGATGTGAAAGCGTTGATGTAGGGGGCAGTTGTCCAGATGGTAAACTGTGGAAAACAGATATGGAAATAAGATGATTACTTACTAGCACATTTTATTTATTTATTTTCTGAGAATACTGTGCATGTATGTTTTGTAGGTTATATGCTGTGAGGCAGATGACCTATGGTCTTGCATCTCACATCATCACAATGTCTGCACAACAGTCATACATGCTAGTTGAGCTCATCAATAAAATTTTAAGACCACTAGTTTCTCTTTTTTTCTCTCCTCAATACTCATGGTGGTGAGGTTGGAACTAGACAAATTCCTATGCTTGTTCATTTTTGTGTGTGTTTTTTCTTTGGTTTTCTGCCCAAAGGATTTTCTCTGCTATTAGGAATCCACTTTGTTGGCTCTCTTCAGCATGGAGAATACACAGCTTCAAATCTTCATGACTCTACTAGTATAGGACGACAAAGGTCAGTGCCCCAGCACTACTACAAATGACAAGCCACAAGGTAATAATGTGAATATGAACTCTGATAAAGTTAGAAAAGCAACTTAATCTGCTACAAGGTCTGTTCTGGGAGCAAATATATTTGGAAAAGAGTAGACATAAAAGAGGATTACCTAGGGGACTGAGACTTAATAAAACGTTAATGTGGAACAATGTGCATGAAGAACTAGCACAGGAATGGACTGATATTCTTGAGGAAGCTGGTTTCAAACTAATAGACTTGCTTATCAAACACAACAAAGAAAAACAGGAAACCACGAAGCAAATGACTGAGACTCCTGAGACTGAATGTAAGCAGGAGGTAGATCACAAACAGAAATTCCAGAATATGACAGAGAGAGATTCAGAAAAGGAACAGAGATCAAATGGATAAAGATGATCCACAGCATGTCACGAAGCATAGGTTCAGAAGGGGAGGTGGAATTGGATGGCAGAACTACAGGAAACGTTTTAACAGGAAAGCCAGCAACAGGCTAATGTATACACCTGCAGATATCGACAGTAATACCAGTAATAATTATTATGCCAGTAATGCCAATAATATTGTCAACAACAATTTGAATGCTCAGGCTGGTAATGCTGGTGGTAGGAATTAACGTGTTTTTCACAAAGTGAACACACCCACAAGACCAGACAGAGTAATGGAGGACCAACAGATGGCATCCAGTGCCCCTCGGACCCTACAGATGGACATGAGAGAACACTGTAATCCTACCCAGCCACAGTACAACTCCCAGGACACCTAGCCACAATACAACTCCCAGGACACCTATTACCAGAGTCCAGTTTACATGAATAAGAATTATCATCACAACAATTACAGCTACAACCGGAGAAACAGCCCATCGAGGTTCCAGAGAGAAGACGTGAACTACCATCTGAACCCATGGAGGGAGGGAGAACCAAATCAACTGGAGGAGGAAGCGGTGGATAGGGATGAGAGAGTTGACGTCCCTAGGGAACAACATACCCATCAGGGCCACAAGCCTGCAGATGGAATTAGCCCCCAGGATCTCTAATCATTTGAAGAAACCATGGACAGCACTTGAAGAAAAAGTGCTTAACAGAGGTCTTAGATTCATAGCACAGGGAAAGAATGATTAGGCACAGACCATCATTGATTTAAAAATGTATGTAAGGAAGTTGAATTTGAAACTTGTCTTTCATATGAAAAATTACATGGAGGATGATAAACCCATCAAAGAAAAATTAACAGACCCAGTAGTTTTTGCCTCCCACTGCATCCCACACTTGCAGCTTTGAGACAAAATGTGAGCTCAGCATAAGAAAAGCTCTCAAAAAGCCACCAAAACGTAAGTTTTATAATATTTCAAAAGATGAAATATTAGCACTTAATTTGAGCTGTGAGAGAACTAGATATGGTTATGAAGACTGAAAAGGGTGGGGAAATACTGGTTACAGATATTGTCAGTTATATAATGAAAACAGAGAACATGCTAAACACACCTGAGTTTTATTCTAAACATTCCTTTGAAGAGGTTAAAACTGCATGCATAGAATGGAAAGATAAGCGAACCACAATGCTTAATGAAGAACTTCAGTGAATTTTTTTTGAGTATTTGTACACTCCTCACCCCAAGTTACCTTGCTTTTTCAGGATTCCCAAACCCCATAAGAATAGGGAAGATCACCTTATAGACCTATTAGTGCAAGTGGAGGTTCCATATCGGAGGTCACTGCCATATACTTAGATTTTATTCTACAGCCTCTTGCTGAAACAAACTCGTCTTTTATTTTAGATTCACTTAATTTTATAAGAAAAATAACAGAACTGTGTTTGAGTGAAAAGCATATTGGTAACTGTTTACGTTGAAGCTCTACACACTGTGTTACCCGACATGTACTGTATTGAAGCAGCTACAGAGGCTTATAACAGAAATAACAATGCTACACAAGGGCAAACTGAATGCTCGAGAAAGCTAATAAACTTTGTGTGGTTCTTTTATTCAGATTTTATTACTTTTTTGTAATAAAAGCTAATGTTTTTGAGCAGCACTCAGCTCTGAAGTTTTTTCCATACACTGTTATTGTTCTTGTTACAATTTTTTTCAGTTTCAATGGCCAGGCTTACAAACAGACAAGGGGGATATCCATGGGTGTAGCTATGGCTCCTAGCCTGACCAGTGTAGCCTTAGGCACGTGGGAGGAGGAATTTGTACTGCATATTCAATACTGGAGATTTATGACCAGCTACCTTTGCTTTATTGATGATGTGTTCATAATCTGGCAAGGAGAGGAATCTAAACTCTCTGAGTTTATTCATTACATTAGTAACTCCACCTCCTTCCTGAAATTTACCACTTACATCAGCTTGGAGTTAGTGCAGTTCCTTGATATGACTATCAGTATTGATAAACACAGAGAAAATTTTATTAGTAACTTATTCAGGAAACCAGCAAAAGTGAACTATTTACTTCACAGAGACAGTATGCATCCAGTAAATACTAAGTAGAATTTAATAAAATCACAAGTCTACAGATTAGCACACATTATCACAGATTTGGCCCCTTTTCTCAAAAATATGAATGATCTTAAAAATTATTTCTTAACCAGAAGACTTTAATCAAACATTACTTATGATCCTGGATCCCATTAGAGATTCTAAAATTAACAATGACCCTATATGAATAGGCCTTTTGGTAGAATTATGCAGTGAGGCCACCCTATCCCAAAAGAAGAGAAAAGTAAGGACAGTTACATTCTAACTTACACCTATGATTTCAATACAATTAAAGCCATTATTAAGGAGAACTGCTGGGCCATCCTCGCTGATAATCAGCAGCTTGTAAGGGTTTTAGAACACCATACTTTTGTATATAAAAAGAGCAGAAGCATACATAGCTATGTGGAAAAGCAAAATAAGAAATACCCGGATGACATGAGCACTACAAATCTGTGGGCCACCTAACTGCACTTTCTGTGAGTACTAGATTGGGTGTGACTCATTTGAGTACCCCTATCTTAGAAAGATGGTGAAAAGGTCAGCAGGTGGTAACTAACACTGAAAGCGTTGTATGTAGGGCCATGTGTAATGACTGCCCTGCATTTTATGTGGGTAAGACTATGAATAAACCGAAAAGGAGGCTCTCGGGTCATCTTTCTGACATTAGATATAAATGCCAGAAGAACGCCTTATCCATGCACTTATTAGAACACCCCAAACATTCTGGTTTTAAATGCATCATTCTGGACTCTGTAGAGATGGATGAGCTTGAAGGGGACACCAGTGGTGTTTTGGAGAAAAGAAGAAATATGCTGGCAGTTGAAATTAAATGCATTCAGAAAACTAGGACTTTACTACTATTGCTCCATTAAGAGTGTGTTGAATTTATGTAAGATACCACACCATTGGTTAAGGATTTTAGGAAATTTTTGAGGAAATATTTTTATGTACAAAAAATAAAAAATGGTGTGTAGTGTATGTGTGTGTGTGTGTGTGTGTGTGTGTGTGTGTGTGTGTGTGTATATGTGTGTATATATATATATATATATATATATATAGATATGGGTGTAGGTTAGAAGATCGACAGCTGGGATTACCGACAACGCATGAGCGGGCGCCAGATGATCGACACTCGGAAGACCGACGCTACGGATGAAAACTCCGACGCCAGGGATAGTGAGTTGGAAAGAAGGCTGTGTGAGTATGCGGTGGTGACGGACGTTAGGGTGCGACTAAGGTAAGTGTGGATAGTGACAGTCTGTGGGGATAGGGGTGGGTTAAGTGAGTTAGGGTTAGGGCGCGGGTTGGGTAAGTGTGCGGTAGTGGTATTTTTTGGGTTAGGGGCGGGTTAAGTGAGTTAGGGTTAGGGCGCGGGTTATGTAAGTGTGCGGTAGTGGTATTTTTGGGTTAGGGCGGGTTAAGTGAGTTAGGGTTAGGGCACGGGTTAGGTAAGTGTGCGGTAGTGGTATGTTTTGGGTTGGGGTGGGTTAAGTGAGTTAGGGCGCGGGTTAGCTGAGTGTGCGATAGTGACGGACCTTAGGGTAAGGGTTTGGGTTAGGGTTGGACGTAGTTGTGTGTGTGAGGTTTAGTGTGGGTTTGTGAGGATTTTGGTGTGCTTGTGTTCTGTGTGTGGTTTTTGGATGAGGGGATGTGTTTTGTTAGTTGATTGTTGTTATTGTGGTATGTGCAGTGTGTGGGGTTTCGTGTTTGTGGACCGTCGGTTACTTGTTTGTCGGGCATGTGAGTTGTCGTGTTTCTGGTTTGTCGATAATGTGGTGTCGATGTTTTTGTTGTCGGTGAGAGTGGCTGTCGAGCTTATGACCTAGAACCATATATATATATATATATATATATATATATATAAAATGTAGTTATTGTAGGCTGCGGTGGTGCAGCGGTTAGCGTTGTCGCCTCACAACACGAGGTTCTCCAGTTCAATTCTCGGCTGGAGCGCCTTCTGTGTGGAGTCTGCATGTCCTCCCCATGGTCAGTGACATTTAAAGACATGCAGGTAGGTACATGTGTGAATGGGTGTGCCTTCTTTGAAGGTTGGGCATTGGGCAGGCACCTCGGCACCGTAAATCATTAGCAGACCGGAGTTCCGCTGTGGCAACCCCTAATCTGGAAAAGCCGAAAGACTACTAATTTGATTAAATGTAGTACACTCTTGCATCACACTAGAGATTTAAATGGAAAATTCAAAACACACATTTTTTCATGCCACAATAACTATGAAGTATTATCATGAAGTATTTTTAACTACTTTATTAAATTATCACTTGTGACATAGGCAAATTTATATTGATACAAAAGTAATCAAACAGTATTAACAAATTAACATTAACAAACATTATACTTCACATATATTGCTATGTATCATATAACCTAAGCAACATTACATAATTTATTCAGTTCGACAGTTTTTAAACAAGAAACATCTTTATTAAACCATCACAATCATACATGTATATAAATGAAAACAAACCACACCGACACAAACCTAGTTGCAAATATTTTGCATTACAAACCATACTGACACACACTCAGTTGCAAACATTATAAGTCACTTACAATCTACCCAGTCATTTTCAGACAGACATTACATGGCTCATTTAAGACCTGCCTTCTTTTGAACCTCATACCTCCCCTGCATATGTAGTGTTTCCACAATTCCCATTTTTTTTTTCTTATGTAGTTTGCTTTTACCCTTTTCTAAAGATCTCAATTCCAGTTGTTTTATCTCTCTCACTATATTCACTACTACTAATATAGTTGGTTTAGATTTTGATTTCCATTTTCTAGTAATTGCTTTTTGGCAGCCACCATAATTATACACAGAAAGGCCTTACCGTGTCTAGGCAATTCCGATTCGGTAACGTAGCTTAGAGAAATCATCTCCCTTGTTACACCAATCTGCTTACCCAGTATCACTGACAGTGCTTCCCTATCATCATGAAGTATTGATATAATTCCCCCATTTAGCATACTAGTGCACGCTCATGCACACTTTTACACATGCCTGCACACTTTTACACATGCCTGCACACTTTTACACATACCTGCACACTTTTATACATTACTAGTTTACTTCATCCACTATTTTTGTATGTTTTTTTCTACGAGTTTTCATTGAATAAACATGTTTTTTTGTCTGTAAACATGAAAACTGTCATGACAGTTTTTTTAAACTGCAAAGCACTGATATTTTTTTGACATTTTTTTCTGAGCTGTAAATAACTTAGTTTTTATACACACTAAAGCGATGTATTTATATTTATAGTGCTCTAGTTAGAAAATGTTTATGGTTTAGATAGGTATCTAGTTAATTCTTTTAACTTATATACCTATGTATATGATTTTAGTTCTTGTCACAGACCTGATGAAGGCTTTATTGCATTAGTTAGCCTAAAGTGGTTTTAGTTAAAAGCCAGTCTTTTATGTGTATGTTATGCCTTTCTTAATACCTGATGTGGGAATGTGGGTTGCAAATAGGTAGTGTTTTCCTTAACTAGTATTTAGTTTGACCTAATCGGTAATAGTGTGTTGGGGTGGGTACTTGCTGTTCTAAAATGCACGTTTTATGGCCCTGTTTATATTGTTTGCCTTGAATAGGCTGGTTTAAAATTAAACAATATGTATATTTTTCACACCTACTTCTAAGTGTATAAAAGCAGATATGTTTAACATTGTAAAATATTTCTGATTTTTGTTGCTTAGGATCACTTGTCTATTATGAATAAAGGCTTGTTGCTTTGAAACACTACCTGGTTTTCATGATTTTTGGGAATTATTGTGACCGAGATCAACAACGAACTTTTAAGATCACTAGTTTCTCTGTTTTTTTTTTTCCTCAACACTTGTGGCGGTGAAGTTGGAACTAGACAGATTCATTTGCTTGTTCATTTTTTTATATTTTTTTCTAGTTGTATGTTTCATTATTCCCTCTACATTCTGTGTTATATGAAGACTTTCAGCTGTGAGCCTCGCACCTCACATGGCAGATGTAGAGGTATGGAAGAAATGTGCTGTACAAACCTACTTGCCTAATACAATACACAGGCCTCTAATGTGTGGCATTTAGCAGAAGGTTAACACTATGCAGAAGAGCTACAAATAACAGTTACTTTGTCAAACAATGTATTATGTATGATACAGAGAACCAGCATAGAAGATTATGAACGATTCATTGATCATAACTTGCCTATTATGTGTTTGAGACATTGATGTGAAGAAATTCACCATGAGAGCAAGCAGAAACAAATCTGTTTTTTATCTCCCACTGTCTTTGCTGGTCAGTACTGGCAGATATGACTTAATATGTTAAGGTTGCATCTCACACTATAGTAGCACTTAAGTGATTTTCTTCCTAAATATCTGTGCTTAATCACTGTGCTCCTTTCACTACAATGTATTTTAGTACAGTGTAAATTTACAGAACTTTGTCTGGTTGTGAGGTAATGCCAACTACAGGTAGCAGTGATATATTGCCAATACATATAAATTATAGCTTGTCTTATGTGTCTACAGACAAGTTTTAAGTTATCACTGCAGAAATGTACTGTCAGTTTTTTTTTCTTTTATTTATTGTTGTTGCCTGTTGACCATCAGGCCATCACTTAATCTCTTGTACATTTGTTCCCCTTCACTGGGATAACAGCTGACTGAGAGATGACATCCCTGAGGCAGCCATCCAAGGTGCTTAGTTTGTTTCCTTGCAGCCCTATCCCCACTTAATACGTCCAGGAACATGTCCAGAAATCTGTGTGCAGTAGGCATCAGCAACGGAGTCACATTAACCCTCAGGACAGACTTGTCACCCTTGAATAGAGCACTCCTGTGGGGACTGAAGTCTTCACTGGGGATTAATGCACAGGAATGTGTACCCTGAGCATGCAATCCCCAAGCCTCTCTCTGAGCCACCTCGCTCGTCTGCCCCCATGCCATATTCATTTGGTGCCCAAGCTGCTACTCAAACTCACTTGGGTTGCAGTCAGGGCTCTATCCATGTATGCCGATGGAGATGTCTGTACTGGGTCAAAGATTTAGACTATCACAGTCATTCCTGCCAGTGGCAACAGTAATGGGACTCTCAGCAACAAAATGACATCAGGCCTCTAGAAACTAGCATAACATCTCAATGCCACTTACAAATAAGCCCTTTCATAGTGTGCCAAATTGACAGACAAGTCTTAACATCCTTACATGGGATTGCAGTGGTTCTAATTTCCAAGTTTTATTTCTTGAAAGCAATCATGCAGTTCTGAAAATAGCATGAGGGTGGGCAGCTGTGTTGGCAGTCTCTCCCTATGACATTCCTTTCAACCACAACCCCTTTTTCCCATTTTTGCACATGGGGTTGGGGTGTCACTTCAACAGTGACAATCTAGAGCCAAGGTTTACAACACCAAGTGGATAGCCCTGTCACTTTAGTTCTTCTGCACCACACATGCACTCACATAGACAGAGACACAGACATGCACACAGACCTATGGCCAATTTAGTGCGTCCAATCCACCTACTGCATGTATTTGGAATGTGGAAGGAAACTAGAGCACCTAGAGGAAACCCACGCAAACTTAGGCAGGACATGCAGACTCCACATAGAAGGCACCCCAGCTGAGAATCAAACCAGGGTACCTCTTGCTGTAAGGCAACAGTGCTATCAACTGCCATTGTGCCATCCCATGACATTCAAGGAAGGATATATTCTGAGTCTTTGAACTGAAAACACTTTTGAAAAACTCTACAGATTATGGGAAAATTGATTTTGTCTGAACTTTAAAGATGGTCTCTTATCATAGTATTTATGCAAGAGCACAGCATTGATTGAAGAGAAAGTCAGTTACGTCTACATTGGTATATACTGTGCAAGGCAGTGGTGCCTGCCACACTACTGCACAACATAATGCTGCCTTCTGATGATGTAAATAGTAAATACTGGTGCTGTGTGGAAGTCAAATCTTCATCAGCAGCTATGTAACAATGCCCGAGAATTTTGCAGTTTAAAACCCACGGTGGTGGTGCTGCGGTAGCGTTGTCGCCTCACAGTTAGACGCTGTCCGGTTCGATTCTCAGCTAGAGCGTCTTCTGCATGGAGACATGCGTGAATGGGCGTCCCTTCGTTGAAGGTTGTGCATCAGGGCTGGTAACTTGGCACGTAAAAATCAACTACCAATCATTAGCGGACCGGAGTTCCGCTGTGGCGACCCCTAACCGGGAAAAGCCGAAAGACACAAAAAAAACAATGTTCAAGCATGTGGTGCTGAGTGGACTTGCGTTAATTTATTCCATGTGCTGGTATGAGACTGAAAGCAAGTCATTCCATCTCAATGTGTGTTATAAAGTACTTCAGTAAATTTCAGGAATATGGTAAGTATGTGACTCGCACACCTTGACACCTTGTATCTTGGGGAAAGAAACAAACCCCATACGATCATAATTGTATAAAAGTTAAACAACAGTTCAGTCTTAAGGTCAGAGCTGAATGTTGCTTTGTGAAAATGATCCAGATGATATTGCCTTAACATGCTTGTGTGACCTAATGAATATGTTCTTATTACTTTCGTTATGCCAGAGCAGGACTGCAGCTATTTTCAGAAATTTAGTATAAGTATTTTTATATAACAGTATCAGATTTGCTGCTATTTATTGATTATGTTACAGAATGACTGCCCACTCTTTGGACACTGCCTACTCTAATGGCAGTAACTGCTGAGTGAGTTGATTTTTCTTATATCCTTCTCCCCATGAGAAACAGTTAACATGCTGGTCTTGAAGGGAACATTTTGTCTGCTTCTTACTGAACATATGCTGTACACTGTGTAATGTATTCATTCAGATTTCCTAACTGTAGTATCTAGATGATCACAGAAATGTTCTAAAAACAGAACACATGTAGCTGTTGGGTTTGTAGACACTCAAGTGAGGCTTAAATGTACTGATCTTATATGATAATGAACCTGCTCTGAGTTATGAATACAGGCAGTGCTTACCAATAGTCAACGCTTCTTATCAGACCATAACACTGAGGTTTGTGATTGGGTTTCTAATCATAACAAAGTTACTAAATGCTCAAGAAATATATGCCAAGAAATTCACCCCAAGAGCAGAGTGAAGTAAATTTTGACAATCACTTAAAGAAAGCACATATGCTATCTACTCTGATTGTCAAAACCTGATCGTAATTCTTGTAAGTTATTAGACGTTTACCTGCCCCATGTCTTACCAGTTAGAGACAGTGGTAAATTTAATCTCTAATTAATATATATATATATATATATATATATATATATATATATATATATATAAAAATAAATAACTTCCGCTACTTAAAAAAAATAAAAATTAAACAAATGAACAAACCCCACGCTTGTATGATTAGCTTTCGTTACTTTGTTCTATCGGAACTTCATCAGACTAAAGAACAGGGCAATGCATTCAAAATATAACTGTTCAATAATGCAACATGAATAATAAGGTGTCAACCACCAATGAATGTCACTGTTTAGTAAAACCAAACTTAGTATGCAGAACTCCACTTATTAACACAAGCCAATAAAATCACACTTGACAGAATATATTAACTATTACTAGACAATAAAAATGGACTATAATTGTTTTCAAAATTGGATTTTAAAGTCTTGGTACGTTTAAAGGAAAAACAAGGATCAGTACCCAAAAGGTTACAAACAGATTGGGAAATTATCCAGAATGATCTTTTGGGTAATGATCCTTGTTTTTCCTTTAAATGTACCAAGACTTTAAAATCCTATTTTGAAAATAGTGATAATCCATTTTTATTGTCTATTACTAATGAGACAGACAAACCTAAAGACATGTTTAGATGTGGTAAATGCGTTTGCTGCAATTAAATTTTCACTGGCAACTCTTAGTCGGCCCTAGAGCCTATACAAGCCTAGCCATAAAAATTCCCTGGCTATTTCTTCCCACACTATTTACTTCCCTGGACCCCTGTCTAGCAGGGTGACTGGCGTGATCCCTGGGGTGAATTTCCTTTCTCCCATCCAGTCATCAAGGTTCCTTTTGAAGAGGGCCAAAGAGGTGCTCTGCTTGACATGTATGGGCAGTCTATTCCAGAGTCTGGGGAGTCTCTGGGTCAGGAACCTGTCCCTCCAGCATGTTTTGTTTATTGTGATGACAAGGTTTAGATCCCTGGAGCGTGTGTCTCTGAGGGATTGGGATTTCTTTGTGTAGCATGGCCAACAGCTCTGGGTTTGACATGGCCTTGTATGTTAAGCAGAGATCGCCTCGGAGTAGATGATATGTGAAAAGAGTATGTATAGCCTGAGTTTAAGGCGGTCCGCATAGGGCATCTGCTTTAGGCCTGTGATTCTTTTAGTGAGGTATTTCTGCGGCCTTTCCAGGTGTTGCAGATGTCTTGAGAGGTACATACCAAATGGGGCATTGTAGTCTATAATGGGTGTAATGAGGGATGAGTACAGTGGGACAATGACCTCCTTTTTTCTGGATGAAAAGCCCTTAGTGATGAGGTGTGCCACATAGAAGGATTTCCTGACTGTTGTGGCGATGTGAATGTTCTTCGTGTTTCACTGTTGCAGTCATTACATTTGGGTAATCTGCTGGCAGGTTGCCCTCAGTCGGCCTGATTAACAAAGTCTTGGGTCCCGCGTCTGTTGCTGTCCCTTCTTCCATGACGTCAGGTCATCAGGGGTATAAAACATGCAGCCGATGCCATTACATCAGTCTTTCTTGCCACGTGGTGCCCGAAGCAGAAACAATTCGCAAGTGCCGGTCGGCCGACTCCTGAAACTTTTGTTTTCGAGTTTCAGAACCGAAGTCTTCAACTAAAAGCTAAGTACTCCGTTGGGGAAACTTTTTCTTGCTCCTTATCGATGTCAGTAAAAGTTAATAATTGTATTACTTGTCGGAAGCAAATACCTCATAAGGATTTTCATTTGTACTGTATTCCTTGCCTAGGCCTTGACCACGACGTAACTTGCTGTCAGTTTTGTGCTTTATTTAATCAGTGCACTATCCATCGTTGGTACAGTTTTGCTTCTAAATATTTCGGTTCTCGGTTTAATTATCCAGAAATGACGTCGGTTAGCCATCCGACTACGGGAATACTGAAAAACGCAAAGAAAAAGACAGAGACAGGCCATTGAGGTCCAAAACTGCCGACGACGCTTCTAAGCCATTCGCCAGTTCGCTGGTACTCAGTGAGGTGCTTTCCGCAGCCCTTGATACCCGCTACTTCTGATTCACAGGCCTCTACTGAGACCCATTCCGAGTCCGGAATGCTGCGAGATGCTTCACCTATGGAACCGGCTTCTGAGGGTGTATTCAGGCCTACAGACTTGCATATTAAACCAACACCACCTTCAGTATTGAGGCAAAAATCTCGATCTATGTCTAAAAAAACCAACGCCCAGGCCACATGTTCAGGCTCCTATGCTTAAAAAAACAAATGATCAAAATGGCTGAAGATTTAATTACTCTAATCAGGGGTAGTCAACCCCCCCCCCCCTTCTAAGAGGCCTAGGGCTGAACTTGACTATGATTCTTCTGAACAGGTTTCTTCTGACTCTTCTAATGGACAAGATTTGTCCATACCTACTTATGAGGACTCTGATGCAGAGGATTCCATTCCTTCTGCTTCTCCCCCTGAGGATTTTTCTTTTGGGGGAACTTTACATACCTTAAGGGAGCATTTCCACTGGAAAAGTCAGGATTTTTCTGAATCCAAAAAGAGACTTATGGATTTCCTTCCACTTCAGCATAGGCCTTTGGCTATACCTCCTGTACTAGACATTGTTGATGATGTGTTTTCAGAATCCAGTATGGCCCCTGATTCCCTGCCTCCGGACCCTTGTAAACCAGACAGATACTACAGGGTTCCTGACTCCCACAAATTCCTTTGCAAAAATCCTGTTGCGGACCCTGAAACCATTTCTCAAGGCCCAAGGGCATTAAGGCTTCTACTGCTAAAAATCCTACCCCTTCTGATTCCAGACTCCAGGGCGCTGGACAGATAGGGTAAAAAGGTTTATACTTCTGCAACCTTGGCAATCAGGGCTTTAAACTGTCAATTCCATATGCTAAAATATCAACAGCATATCACGAGACTGCTTAAACAGAAAATGATGATGATTTCTGACTGTGTGGAAAATAAGAATTTACAGGATTTATTGCATTCAGCTGAACAAGTTGGAAAACATACTTTGCAATGTGGTTTTGATTCTTTGGAGGCCTCTGGCAGGACTGCGGTTACTGGGTCTGTGCTTAGAAGGCATGCTTGGCTTAAGGAGCAATCTCTGCCTGATCATGTTAAAGCAAAACTGTTGGATGCTCCTTTGCAGCAGGACCGTTTGGCAATAAGGCTGAAGACATTCTAAAAAAGATGGAAGATACAGCTAAATCTATGCAAACTGTGAAAGATTTCTTACAAGTACGACCTCCAAGATTTAGTAGGCACTGGCCTACTAAGAACTGGTCCTTTCCAGTTCCTTCCAGAGCCACTCAAGCCAAGCCCAGACATTCTAAAAGCACCAGGTTTCAGTCCCAAGGGACTTTCAGAACTAAGCAATGGGGTGCCTCCACTTCCAAATCTGGAAATAACAAGACACCTCCCTATGGTAAACAGTCTCAATGATTTTCCTTTAAAATTACCAAGCACTTTCCTCTTAGCCGCCCCTTTGGGGGGAAAACTAGCTCTTTATGCAAAAAACTGGCAACTTATAACCCAGGACAAATGGGTTTTAAATATAGTGCCCCAGGGATACAGATTTCATTTCCACATGTTGCCAACTCCAAGCAGATGACCAGACCTGCCCCCAAATCAGTAGGCAGAGGCTCAGAAACAATTACTTTCCCTCCTAAACATGGGGGCAATTCAACTAGTACCAGAAGAGGAGCAATTCAACTAGTACCAGAAGAGGAAAAGGGACAAGGTTTATATTCCAGACTTTTCCTGGTACCCAGAAAAGACAAATCATGGCGTCCAATTCTGGACCTGTCTACTCTAAATACCTTTCTGGACATTCCAAAATTCAAGATGCTGACTATTCACCAATTACTTCCTATGCTAGGCAAAGATGCCTGGTTGGCAACTCTGGATTTAAGAGGCTTACCTGCATATCCCAATCAGGGAATCTTGCAGAAGATACCTACTCTTCAAAGCAAGCTACTTGCATTATCAGTTCTCTGCACTGCCCTTTGGCTTATCTACTGCGCGCAGGGTATTTACAAAGTGCCTGCCTCCAGTAATTGCATTTTTCAGGCAAAGAAATATTCAAATATATCCATACCTGGACGATTGTCTAATTCAGGCAGAAAACCAAGCCATTCTTCTAAAACATCTGGCGTTTGTACAAAGGGTTCTAACTTGTCTAGGGTACAACATAAATGAAAAGAAATCACAACTGGTACCCTCTCAAAAAATTATATTCCTGGGTGCAAGCTTGAATACAACTGCCCAGATGGCTTTCCTTACACCAGAACAGCAAATTCATTTGGTGACTTACTTCAAATTGGTGGCCACAAAAACCCTGCTATCTGCAAGACAAATACTGCAAGCCTTGGGGTTCATGGCCTCCTGCATTCTTCTAATTCCATATGCAAGACTGCATATGAGGAAACTTCAGTTGTACTCAAAAAGTTTATGGAGTCAGCATTGTCACAGCCTGGAAACAATGATTCCCATCATACCTTGCCTGCAACTAGAGTTCTTATGGTGGGCAGAGGCCTGCCACCAAAACAAGGGACTGCCATTCACACCACCCTCTGCCACCCAAACCCTAACTACAGATGCATCAGACTATGCATGGGGGCTCATCTGGCAGGGAAGTGCATTCAGGGCAAATGGAGCCCAAATCAAATGCACCTTCATATCAATGAAAAAGAAATGCTAGCTGTACAGAATGCACTGACAGCCTTCAAGGACTACCTTCATCAAGGACAACTAATGGTAAAGACTAACAGCACCACAGTTATGTGGTACATAAACAAGCAGGGGGGTACACATTCCTACCCCCTCTGCAGACTAGCCATGGCATTGTGGAACACGGCCTTGAGCTATCAAGTACAACTACAAGCTCAATTCCTGCCAGGAAAGCTGAATATTCTGGCAGACGAACTAAACAGAAATCTCATGGACCCACACAAATGGAAACTGGAACCACAGATTTTCAACATGTTGACACGCAAATGGGGGAGCCCAGACATAGATCTTTTTGCCTCACCCCAAATTTTGCACAAGAACTCCTCACAAAAAAGCCTGGAAAGTGGATGCTCTGTCCTTCAGCTGGAAAAACCTATCAGTCTATGCCTTTCCCCTCTGCCTCTGCTCTCCAAAGATCTACTAAAAGTCAAACAGAACAAACCAAAAATTATTTTGATTGCTCCAGACTGGCCTAGCCAACACTGGTACTAACTCCTAAGCAGTCTGTCACAAATTTCTCCATGGCACCTGCTTCAGACACCTTCCTTACTGTCTCGGCAGGAGAACCAAATAATGCACCCTCAGCTCCGAACATTGAATCTTGCAGCTTGGCTAATCATTTAAATTCCACTTTAGCATCCCTCAGCAAATCTGTGATGGATGTAATTTTGGAGGCGAGAAGACCTAGCACTAGAAAATCTTATGCTGACAAATGAAAAAGATTCTGTGCCTGGAATCAATCTCAAAGGATGAGCACAGCAGTGCCCAATTTACCTCAGATTTTGCAATACTTAACTGAGATGCTTCACAAGGGCCTGTCTTTTTCTTCCATAAAAATCCATGCCTCAGCCATTTCAGCTCATTACAACACACAACCCCCCCCCTTCTTTCATCCTCTGCTAAAGCGGTATCTGAGGGGCCAAAAACTTGAGACCTCCCAGGAGAGCTCCAACCCCTGCCTGGGACCTTAACTTTGTATTGGAGAAACTCACTCTACCTCCTTTTGACCCAGCTGCTACTGCAGACTTAAAATTTCTTTCCTGGAAAACAGCCTTCATTATAGCAATCACTTCAGCTAGAAGGATTTCGGAATTACAGGCCCTTATGGCAGTGGAGCCTTTCATCATCTTTCATGCGGACAGGGTGTCACTCAGGACCAATCCATCCTTCATGCCCACGGTGGTATCCAGTGTGGCTCTTAATCGGTCCATTCATTTGCCAACTTTCTTTCCCAATCCACAGAACAAGGGGGAGAGGATTCTGCATTCATTGGATGTACACAGACAAGTTAGATTTTACTTGAACAGGACTAAATCTCGAATAAAATCTGAAAACTGCTGGTAGCATTTGCTGCAGGGGCAGAGGGAAAGGCTATTTTAAAGCAAACCATTTCTAAATGGATAAGCCATTGTATTCATTTCTGCTATAAGCACCATGGAAAACCTATCCCCCAGGGGATCAGATCCCATTCCACCAGGGCTGCATCTACTTCTACAGCCTTTCTCAGAGGTGTTCCTACCATGGATATTCTAGAAGTGACTACCTGGAGTTCAGTTCATACTTTCACCAAGCATTACCACTTACTAATTTTCTCTAAATCCAGAGCTGGCTTTGCCACTGCTGTTTTGCAGGGCCTTATAGCCGGTCCTAATGCTGTATAAATCCATCCTCCCAACCATAGCTTTGGGAATCTATCCAAATGTAATGACTGCAGCAGTGAAATACGAAGAACATAGTACAGTTGTGTACACTTACCATAAATGTAGATGTTCGAGTGTATTCACTGTTGCAGTCCTGGTTACCCTCCCTCCAGACCCCTGTTTTTCTCTTACTATGCCTCTACTTTCTTTTACTATACTTAAAAGCCTTTTTGGTGTATTTGCTTTTGTTTGGAGGTATATTCTTGTGTTTTTAATTATTTATATATATTTTGCTCCCCATTTGGGGGGCACCTGACATCTGGGGCAAGAAAAACTGATGTAATGGCATCGGCTGCATATTTTATACCCCTGACGACCTGACGTCATGGAAGAAGGGACAGCAACCGACGCAGGACCCAAGACTTTGTTAATCAGGCTGACTGAGGGCAACCTGCCAGCAGATTACCCAAATGTAATGACTGCAACAGTGAATACACTCGAACATCTACATTTATGGTAAGTGTACACAACTGTACTTTATTGAAGAGGAGACCACTGTCCACCTGTGTCCCTAAATCTCTTATCACACTTTCGGTGTTTAGTGTACTGCCACCTATGTGGTAATTCACGGGTACATGTTTTTTCCCCAGAGGGGATAACTATACATTTCTTGGCATTGAGCTTGAGCCCATGGCTCTGGCACCAAGCATCTGTTTCTGTAAGGCCCTTTTGTAGAGTATCGACATAATTTGGGGATTCAATAATGGCTTCCAGTTTGCAGTCATCTGCAAACTTTGTTAGCCAGAGTCCCTTAGTGTTGGCCTGTACTTCAGAGAAGTAGATGCCAAACAAGAGAGGTCCCAGGACTGAACCCTGAGGTACTCCACTTGTCACTTGTCTGGAGCTGGATTTGGAGTCAGCTATATTTACAGTGTGGGTTCTGTCAGTAAGCCAGTTGGCAACCCATCGAGTGACGTAGGGATTAATGCCCAGCTTAGTAAGTTTATCTATGATTCCAGAGTGGGAGATGGTGTCAAAGGCCTTGGCGAGGTCCAGATAGGCTGTGTGGACTGCCTTACCCTCATCCACGGCTCTGGAGACTGATTCAAAAAAGTCAGTCAGGTTCAGGAGACAAGATCGGCCCTTCACAAACCCAAGCTGGGTGGGGTCCAGTGTTTTAAGGTTGCCAATGTCTTTTGTTTATAAGTTCCATGATGATACGTTCCATGGCCTTGCAGATCAGGCTCAGCAGACAGATGGGGCGGTAGTTCCCGGGATCCAAGGTGGATCCCCCCTTGTGGAGTGGGATAACTGTAGCTGTGCGCAACTTAGTGGGCATGAAGCCTGAAGTGAGGCTATGATTAAACATGACAATTAGGTGAGGTGCCAGTTCATTTTGTAATTCATGTAGTACACAGCCTAGGATGTCATCTGGACCCATGGATGCTGTATTCTTAGCTTTGGAGAGTGTGTTTTTTTTTACCTGTGTGGCCGTTATTACCCTTTCTCTCATTGCAGCTTTACAGTAAGGTTTACACATTATTATGACTGTAATAGTTCATTAGTTCTGTACTGTGGCATTTGTACATCATGTTACTGTTTTTACATAGGGAAAAGGATTAGGAAACTCAGTGATAGAATTAAAGAACACAACAGTGCAATAAGAAACAAGGACATGACTAATGCCTTGGGGAAGCATAGCTGATTTTTTCGCAGACTGATGGGTTATTGTAGGTGAGAGAACTGACAGTTACGCCTGAGAGCTGATTTTTTTTCAGGTCTTAATGACACCCTGAATTTGAAATATGCTCTTAAATGGCTTCAGTGACAGTTCTTTTAATACATTCTAATACATTCTCATACACTTTTATTGACAGGACTGTTATACAGTTTGTTCCAGCAATTAATAGTTAATATATTTTGTCCAGTGTGATTTTATTGGCTTGTGGTAATAAGTGGAGTTCTGCATACTAAGTTTTGTTTTGCATTATTGAACAGTTGTATTTTGAATGCATTGCCCTTTTCATTAGTCTGATGAAGTTCCGATACAATAAAGGAACAAAAGCTTATCATACAAGAGTGGGGTTTGTTCATTCGTTTTATTTTTATTTATTGTTTTTAGTAGCAGAAGTTATTTTTATTAATAATTCTGTTGTGTTTTTTTCGGTCTGTGTATAAATATATATATATATATATATATATATATATATATACATATACACTACACACACACACAGACACACATATACAGTCATACATATGGAGAGAGAGACACTGAGCACACCAGAGAGCTGGAAAAAGGAGAGCCAAGGGTTTTATAGCTTGGAAAGCTGTGACATGCTTATTGCTACAGTATATGTGTTTGTAGTAAATGGAACTTATACCACATGCTTTTCCTTAGTCAAAGACAAGGAGAGAGAATAAAAAAAAAAAAAGTATGAGTGTGAATTATTTTACAATTTTGAAAGCTGTTAATACGTGGTGCTGCATCACAGGCGGTGTCCAGATGAGAAGTGTTGCTGTATCTGAAACAGCTTTAGAACAGTCATTGAAAAGAACCATAAGCTACCTGTAATACTTCTTAACATTAAAATGTAATGTGATCTGATGTTGTCAGTCTTCATTTATTCTTGACAGTTGGGATCGGTTCCGATTCTCAGCACTGCCTTGCCTGTTGTACAGCTCGCGCCAGCCAAAAACCTGTTGAGCCAAGTCTCTACCCACAATGCCTCTGTGTATGTTACCTCAGATCTCAGATATTTTTAAAATTTTGTTTTTCTAATATGATCAATTTTTACATGTATAAATGTTTCCTTCTTTCTACTGTTGTCTAAGTTTCTCATACGGCACATATATGTACTTAATTTTTCAAGTCACTCTGTTTCCTATTGGTTATAGGTTCATAGGCAGATACTAGGCTATCTGCCCTAGGGCATTTATAAGCCTAGCCCGAGTGTATTTGGCTTTCACCTCCCTATTAGATTAGCCTAGTGTGCCTCTGTATAGTAGGTCACAGAAGGTAGCCCTTTAAGATTAGTTTACCATGCCTCTGTCGAGCAGGGACACAGAAGAGATCCCAGGGGTGAATTTGCGATTTCCCATCCACGCGTCCAGATTTCACTTGAAGAGGGTCAGCGAGGGGCTATATCTAACATGAATTGGTATTTTATTCCAGAGTGAGGGGAGCCTCTGGGAAATGAATCTGTCCCTCCAGCATGTCCTATTTATTTTTGTGCTGAGGTTTAAGTCCCTGGAGCATGTAGCTCTAAGGGATTTGGATTTCTTGAGGTGGAGCATGTCCATTAATTCTGGGTTAGACATGGCTTTGTACGTCAGGCATAGATTGCCTCTGAGTAGGCGGTAAGCAACTGAGTAGAGCTGGAGTTTCTTTAGCCTAGCTGCATAGGACATCTGTTTGTAGCCCATGATCCTCTTGGTGAGGTACTTTTGGGGTCTCTCCAGTTGCTGCAGGTGTCTGGTAAGGTACATCCCAAAAGGGGCATTGTATTCCAATTATGGGACTGATGAGTGACGAGTAGAGGGGCACAATGACCTCTTTTGATCTAGATGTGAACCCTTTCATGATAAGGTGGGCTACATAGAAGGTCTTTCTAACCACTTTGGCAACGTGATTATCAAAGGAGAGATTACTATCTACGTTGGTCCCCAAATCTCTAATTACTTCTTCCGTACTTAATGGATTACCACCTATGTGGTACTACTTAAAGTGGTAACTATGATGTACTAGTTTTTAAATATTATTCTTTTATGTCACTTTCTTTCAGTTCTGTATATTTGTATAATTGCTGTAGTGGAGCTTTTCTCCCCGGGCCTCTACTGAAAATGGACATATATCCAATTAGACTAGCCCGGTCAACAAATGTAAAATAAATAAATATATATATATATATATATATATATATATATATATATATATATATATATATATATATAAATAATGTGTGTGTTTCTATATCTGTATGCATATCTGTATTTAATCACATATCTATCTATCTATATAGTTGTGTATGCCTTTCTCTGTATCCCCCTTTTTTTTTCCTAACCCTTTTTGGGTTTTCCTTTAGTACCATCGTTAGCACTTGCCCCATTACCTCAGGTAACCTTATTCACCATTGTTGGTACATCTTTTTTCCTTACTTACTTTTTCCTTTCACGTACTTGTGTGTGTGTGTGTGTGTGTGTGTGTGTGTGTGTGTGTGTGTGTGCATTTTTGTCTGGCGTGTCTTCTTTTTCACCCTTTACCATTATTATTGTCTGATAAATTGGCTATGACTGATAAACTGTCTAAAGGCATGTCAGGATTTAAACATTGCCAAGACTAATTGAAAGATGCCCTATTATGACATGCATCTTTCATGTGTCTGCTGCTTAGATGCACCTCATTTGGATTTGGATTGTGACTTATGTAAGTGGTTCAGTTAGAAAACCTTAGCAGGGTGCAGGAATAAGCTGTTGCCTAAAGGTGTACTTAAATCCCCTTTTAGTGAAGCCTTGTCCAAGGCCGGCATGAATTAAGATTTACCAAATAAGAAAAGCCTTTCGGTACCGACATCACCCTCTATTCCAGAGACTCCTAAATGTAAACCCTCGGTTCCGCACCCTTTGAAACTGACAGCTAAGGTTCCATCAATTCAACCCAATGCCTCCTCGGTACCATCAACACCCTTGTCGGCACCAGCCTGTATAGGTCCTGGCTTGGCGCCGACTTCGCCTACTACTTGACAAATATTTACATCCGGACCACCACAATCAAAGCCCACACTCTCTGCTCATAAGCCTGTTTTGGAAATGCCCATGATGAGATATTCCCCAACTATATAGACCCTTCGTGGGTGAGCTACCTAGTCCATTCATTGAAAGATCACAGTCTCCTTCGGCCCTTTTAGTATGGTCTTCCAGGAGTCTTTCAGAGTTGGATGTCGTAAGGTTGGTGGATCAACTGTTGCTGGCCAGAGGTATTTCTGCCCCTTCTCATGTCCCTCTCCCATCTGGATTGGGTACCTCTTTTTCCAGGATTCCTACCTAACCTCCTCCAACTTTGACTGCAGTTTTGGAGCCCAGCACTTCAATACCCGTGGTGCCAGCTGTTTCAGTGCCATTTAGGTGGGTTCGCCTCAGCACCAGATGTTGCTCTGACATCGTTGGTTCCTGCAATGGAGCTAACTATCAGGGTCAAGACCCCTCTGTTGGTTCCATGGTTTCCGGTTTGGTACCTAGTTTGGGTATGGTGCCAATCTCTTTTCCAGAAACTGTGATGGTTTCAGGTCCTTCCCTGGCTCCAGGCTTGGAGGGCTGTCCCTCAGAGCAGGGTGTGACCTTGGTTCCAAGGTGGTCTTTCTCGGTTCCAGGCTCCCACTCCTCTTCAGGGGGTACCACCTTTCAGGTTATGGAGAGGGCCTTAGCCTCCATGGGCTCCCAGCTTGCCACATCCACACTGGAGTGCCATAGTTCCATATCCTCTAGTCCAGAGTTGATGGGACAGTAAGTGCCGAAACTTCAAGTTGCCCAGATACAGGGCCTCTCCTCTTTGGGGTCCTCCCAAGAGATTCCCACTGAGGAGCCACCCCAAAAGAGGACCTGCAAGAAGAAGCATCTGGATTCCCCTGAAGAATTAGTCATGGAGGACACTGATTTTGATGAAGGGGAAGGTTCCCCATGGTCACACTTGAGGATGTCTCCTTTGGAGATATCCTAGAAATTCTGAAACAGAGGGGTAACTGGAAATCCCAAGACCCATCCTCTGAGTTGTATTTGCAAGCCTTCAGTGCCCAACCATCTATCTCCTGGGTGTCCTTATCTGTTGATGATTTCATCAAGTTAATCTCGCAGCAGGCTTGGAAGACTCCTGACACCATACAGCCCTTTCTCCAGAGACTTGACAAAATATTATCACCACCAGAAGACTACCAATATTGGGTGAAAAGTTTGCGAGTAAATGCCATGGTGGTGGTGGCTGCCACCAAAAAGGAACTAGCTGACGAGAGTCCTTCAGTTCATCCTCCGAACAGGGAGTCTAGGATGATGGACAGATTTGGAAAGTGGGTCTATGTTTTATCGACCTTTGCACTTAGGTCCATGAACTTTATGGCACACTTAACTCATTAATCAGGTCTCTCTGGAGTCTATTTATTTAGAAAATCTAGCTGGGGCTGTGTCCATTGAGGTACAAAATAAGGTCACTTCGCAGCTAGCCACCCTGGAGTCTATATCACTCATCTATGTGACTCATTGCCCATGTGGCCAAAGGGATGACAAGAGCAGCGTGCTCCAGTGTTGCCATTAGGCGATACACCTGGATGCGCTTGTGTGACTTTGCTGAGCCCTTCAAGTCTTCCTTCGTCAATGCTCCATCTGACAGATCTTCTCTGTTCAGCCCTAAAATAAAGGATACACTAGTCAGGTGTGAAAAGGATGGTAAGACCCTGTCTGCCATGGGCATTCATTTTTCCACCCCTCAATTATCCTTCTCCAGGTATCGGAGGAGTGGGAAAATGTGGTTCAAGAAGTCCCAGGGACCTTTCCATGACACATGTGGCACTGGCTCCTCTCGAGGGAGGGGGGGCTTAGATGGAAGATGCTGACCCCGAGGCCTGCGAAACCAGGGGTCCAGGGATTCCTTCTATGGACATCCCTACCAGTGCTCCTGAAAGGAGGCCCAATTGCTTACCTTTGGAAGCACTCGGGTGAAGACTTTCTCTGCACCTGTCAGCCTGGTGACAAATATCCAATTCGTGGGTGCAGAAAATTATTGTCTGAGGCTACAGTATCCCCTTTAACATAACTCCATGTTCTCGAAGAAAAATCCCAGATGTTCCACCCCATTAGAGGAATTCAGCCACTAAAGAAATACAAAGGCTGCTGCAAAAAAGAGTCCTCCAAGAAGTCCCACCAGGCCAGTTAGAATATGGGTTTTACTAAAGATTCTTTTTGGTGCCAAACAAGACAGGGAACTGGAGGGCCAGTACTAGATCTCAGCCTTCTAAACAAGTTTGTCCAGCAGACAAAATTCTGGATGGTCACAGTTCAGTCTAGTCTCCCCTTTCTAGAGGATGATTGGATGTGCTTTATAGACCTTCAAAATGCGTATTATCACATAAAAATAGACAAGCGCTCAAGAAGGTTCCTCAACTTTTGGCTAGGTGCCAGTCATTACCAGTTTAGAGCACTGCCATTTGGTCTCACCATGGCCCCCAGGGTGTTCACCAAATGTATGGGGGCCGTCACAGCCCACATGAGATTAAACTGATTCCGGGTGTTTTCTTATCTAATGACTGGCTGCTCACCACTTCCACCAGGCATCTACTGACTCAAAACATAGAGTTCATCATACCTCTCCAAGTCTCTAGGCATCACAGTGAACTACAAGAAGTCTCGGCTGTCCCCCACTCAAGACTTGCAGAACATGAGGGCATGACTCGATACAGTCTCTTGCATAGCCTCTCTACCCCTTCACAGACTACAAAAGATAAGATGGCAAATCCAATCCATTTTACCGAAATAAAAGGTGCCCGCTCTTCTTGTTCTTCAAACCCTGGGTTCCATGACAGCAGTCATCACCCTAGTTCCCATGGCACGGTTTCACATGACAGCAGTCATCACCCTAGTTCCCATGGCACGGTTTCACATGAGAATACTTCAATGGCTTCTAGCCTCGCAATGCTCCATCCTTACTCATTCGTTAAGTCATCCGATCTTGATAATGGAAACTTGCAAGAAAGATCTGTCTTGGTGTATGGAGTCAGAAGAGATCCGTATGGGATGGCCTTTTGTTCCCCATCAGCCCAAGGCCATAGTGACCATGGACGCCTCCCAGATGGGGTGGGGTGGGGGCATTATTTGTGTAAGACAGTCCAAGGAACTTGGTCTCCTCAAGAGGCCAACTTGCATCTCAATGCCCTGGAGATGAGAGCAGTGCTCCTAACATTGCAAGCTTTTCAAAATGTTCTTCCTCTGGGAATGGTTGCAACCCAGTCAGAAAATATATAGGTAGTCTGGTACATGAACAAACAAAAGAGGGAACCAAGTCCTACCCCCTTTGCCGAGAAGCTCTCAAGAGTTTGGCAACGTGCGATATCTTCCAACTGCTTTATGGCAACGCACTTCCTGGGGAGTTCCAGTGTGATAGTGGACAAGTTGAGCAGACCCATCCTACTGCTGCATGAGTGGTCTCTAAATCCCAAAGTGGCAAAGCAGATATTTTGCCGATGAGGTGAACCTTGCTGCAACCTATTTGCCTCCCCAGTAAACAACAAGTGCAGCACATACTTTGCCCTACTCCCTCCACAGGGAGAGTCATGGAGAGATGCTGTCCTCCTAGGTTGGATCCCGGGTCTCCTTTATGCATTTCCCCTCCAGTCCCCAAATTCCCCTTTTTCTGAAGAAAGCCTAGAGGTTGTGATCCAGAGTAATCCTCATTGTCCCATTCTGGTCCAGGCAAGTTTGTTTCCCCTTCCTGTGACCTCACTTGGTTCATCAACCTTGGATTCTGGACCCAGTTCTGGATCTTCTGTCACACCCGGACCTTCACTCCCTCAAGCTCATGGCTTGGTTCCTCCAATTTCATTAGTCACCAGGCATTCTAATATTACTTCCCCTGGCCAAAAAATTCTTCTGGCTTCTCACAGACCATCCAACAGGAAACTGTATTCCAATAAATAGAAAAGATTTTTCTCTTTGGGCTTCTAAGAATAATTTGGATCATGTTTCAGCCCCGGCTGAAAAAATTTTAGATTTTCTTGTGAACCTCTTCTACAAGGAGCGGCTGCTTCAACCGTTAGTTACCTTAGCAGCCATCTCTAATTTTCACAATGGCTGCAATGACCAATCCTTAATTTACCATCGCTTGTGCAAGGTGTTTCTAAAGGGAGTCCTGTGTATCAAACCTCCATTCAAGGATCTGTTACCCCCCATGGCATCTTGCATTCAGTTTGCAGTATGTAGTGTTAACCTCCCTTTGAGGCAGCTGCTACTTGTCATCTCAAGTTTCTTTCCTGAAAAACTCTCTTTTTTATTGGCCATTACTTCTGCCAGAAGGGTTGCAGAAATACAGAAACCTCCATACATAATCTTCCAAAAAGGCAGAGTGTCCTAGAGGACTAATCCTTCATTCCTTCCTAAGGTGGTCTCAGAGTCAAACATCAATCAGTTCATTCATTTACCAGTTTTCTTTCAAATTTATCTAACAAAGGCAAATACTGTCTGCATCTGTTAAACGTCCACAGACAGCTGAGATTTTATCTTGACAGGACTAAGGATTGTAGAACTTCAAACCAGCTGTTTGTCTCCTTTTTAGGACCAAGGATAGGTAAACCTGTTTCAAGGACCAATGATAGGTAAACCGGTTTCTAAGGTGACCCTATCTAAATGGTTAAGAGATTGTTTTGGTCATAAATAAAGGTAACGCAGTCTTAAGATACCTGTACCTGTAAGGGCTCACTCAACCAGATCCATCTCCACTTCAGCTGTTTTTCATTCCAAGGCCTCTCTGGATGAAATGTGTGCGGTTGCAGCTTGGGCAACCCCTCATACCTTTATCATTCATTACAGATTGGATATGGTCTCCGGGGAAGAGCATACTTTGGCTCTATAGTTCTCAGGAATATCCTTCCATAAAGCCACCCAGGTTATAAGTAGCTGGGGACTCTGTCCCAACTGTCAAGAATAAATGAAGATTGACAACATCAGATAAAGAAGTTATGTACTCACTGTAATGTCGATCTTCATTCATTCTATATGAGCCTATGGTGTCAATGACAACATACATTAAATATATAGGACAAAAAACCACTCCACTAAAACAAGGTGCAGTAAGCCTAGGGCCTCAGGAGCTAGTGTACAACATTTTATGTAGTAGTCATCTATAGGTCGCACTGAATAAAAAGAATAAATAATATGTAGACAGTAATAGCGGCCAGAAAAATCACTCTATTTGAGCCTATGGCATCAGTGACAACATACATTTTTAAAGAGCAGTCAAGTATTTTTATAATAAAAACAGAAAAACAGATAAGCGAGCATTTGCAGTAGTCAGGAGAACCGCTCAGAGTTACTTGCGGCTCACCAACAATGTCTTGGTGTGTAATGTCTACACTCGAACACTTTCATATTGCTGGATACGGTAATTAAAGTTTAAAAACAGTTGCGGAAGCCTAATCAGTGGCTTAGCAACTAAGGCAAGGCACATCGGCTGAAAGGCTTTATATTACAGTCGCCGATGTTATGTCTGCAGCTTAGCGGCCAATGAAGGGCAAAAAAAGGCTGCTAGGCTAAGACAGGAATAGGGACTGCTCGCCTTTACTTGTCGTGTTGATAAGGGAGCTCTTAGAGAGAAAGAGTTTACAAGGAAGGATCAGCGGTTATAGCTGCATTTAGCATACAATTTAATTGTGCTTAAGCAGACACGCACAGCTGCTGAAAGCTGTGCTTGGTTCGAGGAGCTGATACACGGTTACAGGGTTATTCAGCTTGATAGCAATGTTCAGTGCAGGAAGCCGATTATGCGGCTTCTATTTGCAGTATCAGCAAAGTAGCATATGGAACCAGTAAGGTTCTGGCCAAGACAGGGGTAAAAATGTAGTTCAAATGGGGGAGAAACCAGCAGTGATATGCTTAATTCACTTACAAGTCTGTGCTTTGCTTTGTAGTGGAATGTTTTTAACATATATATTTAATTTACATACTTGTCTATGCTGTGCTAAATTATACTGTACCCAGGTGCCGTCTATTGAATGTTAGCAACGTGCTATAATCAATAACTGTATTGCTTGAACCACAGTACTATGTCTAGAAGTGTGCTGCATTTCCTTGGCTAGATTGATTGTATTGATACTTCCCCTCCTGCTCTCTCCTTTCTACCTACCTTCCCCTTGGGATAGCTCACCTCTACTTGATGTATGTTTTCCTTTTTTCTCCCCCTCCTTTCCTTCTTCTACTGTAGTGTTATTATTTTCTAGGTTTAAATCTGCTCTTTGTATTTTCCTTTTCCTTACAGCGTATCCCAGCTGAATCACCTTGACACCAGGTGCCTCCCGGTCTCTGCTTGGAATCCCTGGCTTCCTGCCCTTGAACTGACAGAGCATAAGAACTCCTGCTGTTCTTCTATAACTTCCTTGGCTCCCTAGGAAGTTTTATTGAATGTATGTACCTTGTTATTACTAACTATAAATTACTGTTGTCCATTAGTACAGCAACCCAGTGAGCAAAAGCTAGCAGCCTACCTTAGTCGTAATCCTCCCTCCCTACCTTTCTGGTGTCTTCCCCATTTTCCCCTGTGTCCTTGGCCTACCTTTTGAAATTACTGAGTCTGGCCACTAGGTGGTGGCATCTCCTGCTTCTTTCTACACCCCTGTGTATGACTACACTACCTTAACCCAACTCTGCCCTGTTCTAAGAACCAGATTTAGTCACGCTTTCTTTTTACACCTTCTCTGCCCTGTATAGCCCCTTTCTGTTGTGAAACATTCTGCTTGCTTAACTCTGAAACTAAGCACCTCTACTGTAGTCTCCTTACCTCAGACGTCTTCTCTCCTTCACTGGTACATGTTTCTCCTCCTCTTCCCGCCCTTGAACGGACCTGTGGCCACTCTCTCTGCCTCTGGAATCTCCTCCTCTGATTGTCTCTGGAAAATCTTTCATATAGATGCTCTAACCATGCTCCGTTCGCCCTTCAGGCTCACTCCGCTCCCCTGCCCTAGCCCCAACTCCCAACTCCGCTCCCCTGCCCTAGCCCCAACTCCCACCCACCCCCAGTGGTCCTAGCTATATACCTCTATCACCACACCCCCTCCCATTATCACCCTACCACATACTACTACTACTTAACCACACCCCCTACCTCAACAATTTCTTAATTAAGCTATTTTACATTTTAGGTCCACTCCCTAACCTTTCCACACCTTACCCTGTACTGCTATATTTTATAGCTTCACTATTACAACCACCTTTTATTTAGTTTTATGGTTCACTTCTTTCTCCAAGCTACTTCATCTCACACAACACTTTCTCCTTCTCCCACCTTTATTCTTACACACCTTACTCCCTCCCTCAACATACTCTAACTCCTTTTTCTCAAGCTACTTCATCTCATAGAAGACTTTCTCCTTCTCCCATCTTTATTCTTACACACCTCACTCCTTCACTTTACATACTCCTACTTCTTTTTTCTATACATCCTAATGGACCCAACATACAAATCGATATTCACAAACCTACTACTCTTAACTACAACTCTTACTTCTTACAATTCCTTGCACACTAACCTTCTTTGAACATTCTTCTGTCCCTGAGCAGCACCAACCCTACCAACAAACTCTACCTGTTTCTCACATAAACTCATTCAAACATAGTAACATAACCGCCATCTCCATCTATATACTTCCAAAGTACCATAGATCTAACCATGTTACTTCCTTGGCAAAAAAATCCCAGTCAATTACTACAAAATCCTTAAGATTGTACAATATCCTCTACAACACCCCCTATTTAGATGGTGATATTCATCCTAACTCTGGCACCAATGCTAATACTCCCAATAACCCACACAACCTAAAATCTCCTATCACTACCCCTAATAGACCATCTAATTCCCTCCTGATAGCTCACCTTAACATCCGCAGCATTAACAATAAAATTACAAACCTACATGCACTCTTAGAGGTGCACTCATTTGACATTCTCTGTATTACAGAAACATGGCTAAAACCGTCAACTCTGGACAAGGAGATCACCCCTCTTGGATATAATATCCTAAGATATGACCGCAAAATCAAAAAAGGTGGAGGTGTAGCCATTTTGTATAAATCTGAACTCCAAGTTTCACCCTTCAATGTGCTCCTACCCTCAGATACCAATGCTGAAACCCTTACTGCCAAGCTACAAATCAACAACTCCAAATCTATCTATCTCATTTGGACATATCTCCCCCTGGAAATAATAATAATACACTAGAAAACATACTTAGTTACCTCTCTACCCAGCTACCACAGGAAACCATTGTGTTAGGAGACTTTAATATAGACTGAGCAACCTGTAGTTCCCCTTATCCTACCAATCATATAAATCTTCACGGTTTCTCACAGATAATAACCACTCCTAATAGAATCCAAAAGCCAAGCAATAAGGAAACCACCCTAGGCTGGATCCTTCTCAACAGCCAACTTGATACTTATAAATCAGGAACCCTTCCCGATGATATCAGTGACCATATGCTAACCTATATCATTAAACAAATAATTAACAGCCCTAATACTAATAATTTTAAATCCGCCCGCTCCAAAAAATTCTTTAATCCAGAGAACTTCCAAAACAAACTGAAAACATGTGATTGGTCAAATATGTTTCATCTTCAACTTGATGAAGCAGTGACCTACTTTAATACTAGATTCCTTCAAATCCTAGATTAACACGCCCCCTATCGCTCTTCCAGAATAAGAACCAAAATTGCCCCCTGGCTTACTAAACATACTAGGCAAAAGATCCTCCTCGGAAATAAAATTTGGGCCAAATGGAGAGCCTCCAAAAGTCCATCAGATCAACTTTACTTTAAACAGTTAAGAAATGCCACCAAGAAAGACTTTCTAAGAGACAAAAAAAGACTATTACCTTCACCTCCAACAAAACCCACCAACAAAAACCACAAAAATTCTGGTCAGGCATTAACAAACTTCTTCAAACAGGGCACTCTAAAACACCTGCCCCTTCAGGATTCAACCATAATAACTCTAACCAGATTCCTAATGCCTTTAATAACTATTTTACTGAAGCCATTCTAACCCTAGCTAATACTTTACCACCTATTACCACTCTACCATTAAATAACAATAATACTTCAACTCCAACCTTCCATATCCAACCTGTACCCACATCCCTCATTTGCAACCTCCTTCAAAAACGTAAACCATGTACCCCTTCTGCTGACTGTCTTCCAGCAGAATACCTGCAAATTGCAGCTAAAGCCATTGCCTATCCCATCTCCATCCTTATAAATAGAACAATTTTAGAAAGCAAAATCCCTTCCATATGGAAAATATCCCATATCATCCCTCTACACAAAGGTGGGTCATCTACCGAGCTCTCCAACTTTCGGCCTATCGCCTTACTCTCTCCAATAGCAAAAATAATGAAAAAATGCATACACAGACAACTACTTGACCACCTTCTCCAGAATAATTTACTTGCTAACTGCCAGCACGGTTTTAGGCCATTCCATAGCACAGCAACTGCCCTGCTATCCTTTTCTGACTCCATAAACAAAAATCGTAACAGTAATATTTTCTCCTCTGCACTATTTATTGACCTTTCAAAAGACTTTGATATGGTGAACCATAACATGCTTATTGACATACTACAAGCCCAATCACTGGAGACACAAGCACTAAAATGGTTCAAATCCTATCTTGAAAACGGACAGCAAGCAGTACTTTGGGATAATAATCTTTCGACTTCCCTCCCAGTGAACATTGGAGTACCACAAGGCTCTATTTTAGGACCTCTTCTCTTTTCATTGTTTATTAATGATCTACATACCAAACTTCTTCAAGCCACCTGCATACAATATGCAGATGACTCCACTTTAATTTGTTCAGCCAAGTCCATAACCTCTCTCCAGCCCTTCACCCAAACACTATTTAACAGTGTTGAAAATTGGTTCATGCAACACTGCCTCCTTCTGAACCCCCAAAAAACAAAATTACTACTCTTTGCTCCTACTCATAAGTCACCTCAACTACACTTCACAGTAACCTCCAACAATGGAACTAACATATCCCCTGACACTACAACCCGTCTACTAGGAGTAACAATTGATAACAACCTTAGCTATGATGACCATATAAATTCTACAATAAAATCTGTCAACAAAAAACTAGGCACCCTTTACAGAATCAAACCCTTCTTTACCCCTTCTGCCAGATTCACTATTGCCCAGACACACCTGATCTCTACCCTGCTCTATGCTTCTGCAATATATACCAATCTATCTAGAAACAACCTTACCAAACTTTCCACCAGTTACAGTAAAATAGCCAGATTTGCCACTGGCACCCCCTTTAGAACTCACCACTGCCACAACCTCAAACAACTGGGATGGTTAGAACTGCAGAACCTACTACTATGTCAACAACTTATCACCCAAAAGATCCTTTATCACCCCAATAATACCCCAATCCTTACTAATCTGATTACCCCCCCTACAAAAATCTTGCAACACTACGCTCAGCTAACAAGAGTCTAGTTTCCACTACTAAATCGAACAACAAAGCTGGAGACTCACTTTTCACCAACACGGTTGGAAAAAGCTGGAACCAGCTTCCCAATGAACTTTCATCTCTTGCTTCCACTCCTCTTTTTAAAAAGCATCTTAAAGAATATCTTAAAACTCACTGGCTTTGTCCCTGCTCTAACCCAGACTGATATCTTTCCCCTTCTTCCTTTCTCTACACTTCTCTACTCCACTGTTTTATGTCACATACCTGTACTATTGATTACCTTCTTACTACTTCAAAAATTGATAAAAATGGTTTACAATTCATATTTTTGTTCTTTTGATTGCTATCTCTCAAATGATTGCTCTCTGTATTTGATCTTAGCTTTAACCTACTAAAGGACTCTGTACAAGTTTATCTGAACCTCAGTGTAACAATGTGCTGTAATTCATTTGACTATTACTATATTAATGTAATCTCTGTCACTGCTAATGCTTGGAGCTTTTCTCCCCGGTCCTCTACTGAAAATGGACATATATCCAGCTAGACTAGTCCGGTCAACAAATGTAAAATAAATAAATTCTTGACATCCCACCCTCCTTCCCCCCCCTCCTCCTAGATTTCCTGGAGGTTCGTACCCTTGTTCTGGGCTGGCATTAGAGTATTTACCTTGGCGATGGCTTCCTCTCATATATTATATATACTTTATATTGCTGTAATTTGCAAACTCGATCTGAGGTAACCTACATGGGGGCATTGTGGGTAGAGACTTGGCTCAAGAGTTTTTTTGGCTGGCACCAGTTGTATAGGCTGAGCTGATTCCGAGGATTGGAACCGATCCCAACTGTCAAGAATGAACAAAATTTGACCGCACAGATGGAACATTATGGTGAGTACGTAACTTCTTTTTTATGTCAGATTCCTGTCTCAGAGACTACCCATACTGGAACAAACTACCTATCTATATCAAACAAAGCTCCTCATTAGCACACTTCAAAAAAAATCTTGATGATTGGATGGGAGATAGGAAATTCACCCTGGGGATCACTTCTGTGGCTCTGCTTGACAGGGGCACAGGAAAATAATTTTTTTGGGTGGCAAAAGCCAGGGTACTGTTTGGCTAGGCTTATATAGGCCCTAGGGCTAATAGCCTAGTACCTACCTATGAACCTATGTAAATAGAAGGTACCAGGTATCACTGAGCAAACTTAATTTAAAAGTATGCAGGTCTTCTAAATCATTCATTAGCATAAAAATAGTTTACAGTATAAAAAAGGAAAATATAAAATAAAGCCAACAAAGGTAAATTTTATCTTGACTGATAATGAATGTGGAACAGTCAGCATTATCTTTGCGTATATGTAGGGGTGTGTGTGTGTGTGTGTGTGTGTGTGTGTGTATGTATGTATATGTATATGTATATGTATATATATATATATATATATATATATATATATATGTGTATATGTATATATATATATATATATATATATATATATATATGGATTCACTACTGAATCCCGAAATTACACAATCCCAAAGCCCAACACACCGAGACTATAAGCTTGAAACCCCACATTACCGAAATGTTAAAAGCGCGAAATTAAAAATCGCGAAAGTACTACATACATACAGCACAAACATACACAAAGCCTCCAATCATAACCAAACAAACCACCCTACACTAAAGATAAGCAGGGGGGCTTCACCCCCCCCTGCACCCCACATGTGGGGTGCCCCCTCTACTTTAATATTCTAACTCCGAGGTCACGCAAACATACACACAAGGCAATCTCACACCCACACATTACAGCCCCTCACACACACACACACACACACACACACACACACACACACACACACACCACAGTCGCAACACACACTAAAGCCCCTCACAAACACACTTACACACACATACTTACCTGAACCGCAACACCAGAAGCGCTAACTCAAAATCCCTTAACATCAGGATTTTGAATTTCATGCTTCTGGTCTTTTGGTAATGTGGGGTTTTGGCTACATGGTCGAGCTTTTGAAATTCGAGATTCCAAAAGTTCGAGATTTAGTAGTGTTCCTATATATATATATATATATATATATATATATATATATATATGTATGATATATATACACACACACACATACACACTTATATATAGGTGTATGCATATATGTAGGTGTGTCTATTCCCGCACACCTACACACACACGTGTGTATATAGATGTATACAAGTGTGTGTATGTGTGTGTATGTAGAGATATATATATATATATATATATATATATATATGTGTGTTATATATGTGTATATATATATATATATATATATATATATGTATATATATATATATATATATATATATATGGTTTCACTTCATAAATGCGAATTGCTGAAATATCGAATTTCAGCAATTGGTGTCCATGAAGCCGAAACCTCTAAATAATGAAAGTGTGTAATCACAAATAGGACTATGTCGAATTCGCGCTTATGCATTTTCATTATCGTATGGAAGTGTTCGGCTGGGATGGTGTCTGCAGTTTAAGGTGAATGAGTGTGCGTGAGTGTTTTTGTAACTTGTATTAGTGGGTCAGGGTAGGGAGGTGGGGGTATGAGTATGTGTATTGGCTGTGTGTGATTTTTTTTTTTTTTTTTACTGTTTTGTGCGATCTTGGTGTTAGTATATATAAGTAGTGGGGGGTGCAGGGGGGCTTGCCCCCCTGCATATGTGTAGTGTAGGTGTGTGTCTGTGTGGTGTTGTGTTTTTCAGTGGTTTGTGGTGTGGGTGTTATGGTTTGTGTTGTATGCTGTGTGTTCGATGTTGTGATTTTGTGGTTGTGAGGTGTTGGTGTTTTAATGGTTTCGACTTTATACTGTCGAAATGCTGAAATTCAATATTTTAGCATTTCGGCAATATGATGTGAAACCATATATATATATATATATATATATATATATATATATATATATATATATATAGGGATTCACTTCAGAAGCTCGAAATATTGAAATCTCGAATTTCAGTATCTGGAGCCCAAGAAGTTGAATCCACAAAAGAACGAAATCTAAAAACCGCGAAATTCAAAACCTCGAATACCGGAAGTTTTGAATTTTGCGGTTTTACTACACACACACACACACACACACACACACACACACACACACACACACACACACACACCATCCACCACACAAACACTCACAATCACTCTACTACAGGAAAGCAGGGGGGGGGGAGCCCATCTGCACCCCCCCCATGTGGGGGCTGCACCCCCCACACCCCCCCTACTTAAATATTCTCACTCCGAGGTCGCACTACATACAAACACACACAAAACACCACCACACAAGCTACTTTCTCTTCACACACACACATCACAGCAACACAACACACTGACACACACCAAGCCCCTACCCAAACCCCTTAACACACACTCTCACTTACCTGAATACATAACCATAGAGGAACTTTAGAAGCATGAAATTCAAAACCTCCGGTATTCTAGGTTTTGAATTTCACGCTTCTAAACTTTCGCTATTATGTGGATTCGGCTTCTTGGGCTCGAAATACTGAAATTCAAGATTTCAGTATTTTGAGCTTCTGAACGAAACCCATATATACATATATATATATATATATATATATATATATAACACACACACACACACACACACACACACACAGACATAATTAAAAACCAACAAGAAGAAACAGACTAAATAACTTAAACAACGTCTTGGACTTGAAGAAAACACATATTAAAGGAATGAAAGTGCTCAACACCGGTTTAGCTCTGTGTGTTTTCTGCAAGTCCAAGAAGAAGTTTAAGATATATTTATGTACATATATATATATGTATGTACATATGAGAGTGTGCGTGTGAAGATATGTGTCTATAACCATGCCCATCCACCTAGAGTCATGAAGAAGTGCGGTAGCTGCTGCTGCCCCTCCATCCTTGAATGCTCTGAATACACGCTTTCTAGCAGAAACACTACTATTTCTGTAAATGGCTCCTACAAGTGCCACTATAAAACCTGTTTACTTGGCTATCTGTTCCTCCTGAGATTCCTTCTATATAGGCAAAACCATCAGAAAACTCAGTGACAGAATAAAGGAACATAGACTGGCTATAAGAAACAGAGAGGAGAATAGTACCCTAGCTAGGCACACTTTTACCTGCGAAAACAACCCTCCGTTCAAATTCCTAGTATTGGAAAGCCCAGACAGGTTTTTGGGAACTACAACACCTTTTTAGAGGTAAGGGAACTACGGTGGCAAATTAAGCTTAAAGTTGACATGCCCCCAGGTCTGAATGGGAATCGTAGTACAAGGTGCACCCTAAAATGGAGGAAGTGATGCAGGCAATCCCTAGCTTCACAGGGGACTTTCATACAAAAAGAAAGGAAGTGATGCAAGCAGTCCCTAGCTACACACACACACACGCACACACACACGCACACACACACACACACACGCACACACACACGCCTATTGTTCTAAAAAAACCTCTATTCTCACAACATGAGTCACATTTCTGAAGATGTTCAACCTGTAACCATGAAATGAACGAAAAAGCTCAAATGTTGATGCAATATTTATTAATATTATCTTGTACATACAGGTATTCTCCGAAACATAAGGCTTTTTTGCCATTAATATATGAAGACTAACTGAAAACCAGATTACTGTTCTGTTGCATTTTTAGTCGGCTAACTGAAGTTGTTAGCAAGTTTCTAAGTTCGCCTGTTTGCTAATAGAGGATCTAATGTTGTAAATCTTTTATTCTTTACAAATAGGACTTCGGTTCCATATTTGGAACCGATACTACTGTTTCCAAGCTCACGCCAGCCAAAAGTCTCAGCTAAGACCTACCCATAATGCCCCTCTCCTAGTTACACCAGATCTCGTTTGCCGCGTTCCTAGTCAGATGTGCTAGCCATCTCTTTCAAAGCTAAGTAGAAAGTTGTAATTTTTAAGATAGTTTCTCCTCAAATTTAATTTTTTAGTCAGTTTAGCCTTTTCTCACTGTCGCCTATAACCTAATTCTATTCCCTACCCTTTACCTTGGTAATTTAATTTCTACCATTATTGGTACGGTCTCTCTCTCCTGCATTTGATAGGGCCTTCCTTACCACTTGTGGTATTTTTTAAATACCATCGTTGGTATTCTCTCACCTTTTCCTCTCCTTTTGTTTTTTCTATAGGATAACCTTATTGCCTTACTATATCAGACAAAGCTAAGTTGGGGTTTAAACAGTGTGACAAGTGTGGCCGTAAGATGCCCAACTCGGATGGACATGCCTGTGTCTACTGTTTGGGCGTGGATCATTTTAAAGCTGACTGTGACATTTGTGCTAGTTTTAGTAATCGTACACTAGCAGAACATAAAAATAAGCTTATTTTAAAAGGTTTAATCAAGACACCTTTTTTGGAGGCTCTATCTGTTTTGGAGGTCTCAACCCCCTCCAGAGACCAAAAAACATAAGGAAAAACAAAGTCACTTGGTTCCTGCATCTCCATCAGTTACAGAACCGAGTCAGCTCTGTGCTTTGCTGGCCCCTACAGCACAGACCTCTTCGACACCAGGCTGTGTATCTTCTCCCTCAGTGCCGTCCATGATATTCACCCCTATTTTGGTTCCAACCTTGGCACCAGTGACTTCGGTGCCGTCATTGGATCCGACATTGGCTCCTATGACTGTACCTGCTTCGGCACCATCCCTGGCCATGGTGCTGATAATTTCTTCAGCTCCATCAGCTCCGAAACTCGAATATCTGCCAAGGACAGGATACTCTCCAACTTAAAGCATTGTTTTGGGAGCAGAGGTTTAGCCCCTTTCTAGAAAGACCCGATTCTCCTTCAGCAGCCTCCTTTAGATCCACCAGGAGTTTTTCTGAATTAGATCCAGTGCGGGATATGGACTAGCTTCTGGCAGCTAGGGGATTGCCCATTCCAGCCAGACCTTTCGTCCCTCTTGGCTCGAAATCTTGTACTACATCTTCCCCTGTTTATCCTCATCTGACCTCTACCCAGGTCCCAGAGATCTTGGTAGTGATGTCCACCCCCGGTACATACTGTTTTGGCTCTGACATCAGTTTTTCCCCTGTCAGCAATGACCATCCTTGTTGCATCCGATGCTCTCTCGGAACAGTGCTTGGACCGTCCGTACCTTGGTGCCTAGCCTGGCGCCTATTTTCTCGCTGGTGCCGTCTATGGCCATGGTTCTGGCTTCCAGTCCTCTCAGAGCTCCTCATCTGGAGGTGGGCTCCTCAGGGCGGGGTGTGACTCTGGTTCCGAGGTTGTCCTTCCCGGTTACGGGCTCCCATCCCTCCTCGGGCAGGCCTGCTTTCCAGGTGATGGAGAGGGTCCTTGCCTCCGCAGGCTCGCAGTCAACACCACTGACATCAGTATCAGAACCCCCCCCCCCAGCATGCAGCTGTCCCAACCCCCTATTTTGTGACCCCAGGCACGGGAGTCGCAAGACCCCCCTTTGAAGCGAACCCCTTCTCCGGAGTCCTTCTCAGAAGATCCCACTGGGGAGCCACCCCAGAAGAAACGGTGCAGGAGGAAGCACCTTGATTCCCCAGAGGAATCTATCACCAAAGACCCCGATTGTGATGAGGGGGAAGGGTCCCCATGGTCTCCCCAGACGACGTGTCATTCAGAGCCATTCTCAAAATCCTCAAGCAGCGGGGAGACGGGAAGTCCTCTAACCCTTCTTCTGAGGAATCAGTGTTCTTGCAGGCCTTCCGTGCCCATCCATCTACATCCTGGGTGACCTCACTGGCAGATGACTTTGTTAAGCTCATTGTGAAGCATGCCTGGAAGGCACCGGACAATGTAGAACCTGTCCCCCAGAGGCTAGACAAAATTTTATCTACACCTGAAGACCAGCCCTACTGGTCCAAACAGTTGACAGCTTATTCTATGGTCATGGCAGTGGCCACCAAGAGGGAACTGGTAGAAGATAGTTCCACTGTCCATCCTCCGAACAGAGAATCCTGGACCATGGACAGACTAGGGAAGCGGACCTATGCTTCAGCGACCTTCGCCATTCACTCACTGAACCATCTGACACACTTTACTCACCTTCAGAGAGACCCATTTTCCAAAATGTCTTCCTCTTTGGCGGGGGTACTGCCTGGTGAGGTGCGTGACACTGTCGTCTCACAGCTAGCTACCCTTGAATCCATCTCGAACTCCTCGATGAGTTTGATATCTCACACCACCAAGGGGGCAGCTCGAGCTGCCGCATCAGGCATTGTCATGAGACGTAATGCTTGGATGCGGTTGTGTGACTTTGCAGACCCCTTTAAAGCTTCCTTCATCAATGCACCTGTCGACGAATCTGCACTCTTTGGACCCAAAGTACGAGACAAACTTGCACGAAGTGAGAAAGACGGAAGGACCTTGTCTGATGTCGGCATATGCTTTTCCAACCCCCAGAGGTCCTACTTCAGGAACCAGAAGGGAGGAAAAATGTGGTTCAAGAAATCCCAAGGATCTTTTCGTGACACTCATGGTGAACAATCCCTCCAGGGCAGAGGGGGCAACTCATCTGGAAGACTCCCCTTTTGGGGTAGAGGGAGTCCACATAACCAGGGTGCTACAGATTCTTTCTCCAGCAGACCCTACCAGTGCTCCTGAGCTTTCCTGTGGAAGCAGTCAGGGGTCGTTTTTCTCTGCACCTACCAGCCTGACATCTTATTACTGCTTATGTTTGGGTGCAGAAAATAATATCCAGAGGCTACAAAATACCATTCGATTTAATTCCCAGACCCATCAAATGAATCAGAGATGTACCACCCAATCAGAGGGAATTAGCAGCCTTTGAAATAGAAAAGCTGCTAAGATAAAAAGTCATCCAACCAGTCCCACCAGACTAGACAGGATCTGGGTTTTACTCGAGGTTCTTTTTAGTGCCAAAAAAGACAGGGGACTGGAGACTAATCCTGGATCTCAGTCTATTGAACAAATTTATCAAACCTCAAAAATTCTAGATGGTCATGGTACAGTCCGTTCTTCCCTTCCTAGGGAGGGACAACTGGATGTGCTCTATAGACCTCTAGGACGTGTACTACCACATATAAAGATGGATCACCACTCCCGGAGGTTTCTCCACTTCTGGCTGGGAGCCAATCACTACCAGTTCAGGGCACTGCCATTCGGTCTCTCGACAGCCTCCCCCAATTGAGTGTTCATCAAATGTATGGCAGTTGTGGTAACTCATCTTCGACTACAAGGATTTCAAGTCTTTCTTTATCTGGCCAATTGGCTCCTTATCGCTCCGACCAGGAATCTCCTAGTCTGCAGCCGCTCTTACATTCAAGGTCTCGCTCTCCGCTTGGGGATTACAATCAACAAGGACAAATCTCAAATGTCCCCAATAAAGACACTGGAATTTATTGGACCAGTCTTTGACACAACATCCTGTCAAGCTTCTCTTCCCCCTCACAGGCTTTTGAAAATAAGACACCAAATCCAAGACCACCTTCCTCAGACCTATGTACCAGCACGTCTTGTACTGCAACTCTTAGACTCCATGGTGGCTGCCATTACGTTAGTACCACTGGCGAGGCTGCACATGAGAATCCTGCATTGGCTGCTTTCCGCACAATGGTCATTTCTAACTCACCCACTCGACCACATGATATGTCTTACAAACCGTTGCAAAGAAGAAATGCTATGGTGGACGAAGCCACAAACAAATCTTTGGTGTTGACTATTCTGTCTTCTCCAGCACACAGCAACGGTGACCACAGGCACTTCCCTGTTAGGGTGGGGTGGCTTTTCCAGGGAAAGATGGTCCAAGGCACCTGGTCCCCCATGGAGGCCAATTTGCACGTAAATGTCCTGGGACTGAGGGAAGTTCTGTTAGTGTTGCAAGTGTTCCATGCATCCCTACCCTCTGGGACCATTGCAATTCAGTCAGACAACATGTCAGTCGTTTGTATATCAACAAGCAAGGCGCTACCAGGTCTTACCCCCTGTGTCGGGAAGCCATGAGGATTTGGCACTGGGTGATAGCTTCCAACTGCTTTCTTATAGCAATGCACATTCCTGGGAGTTCCAGCCTTATAGCTTCCAACTGCTTTCTTATAGCAATGCACATTCCTGGGAGTTACAACCTTATTGCGGACAATCTGAGCAGGAACATCCTGATGCCTCACAAATGGTCCCTCAACCCTGTAACAGCAGATTGGATCTTCTGACGCTGGGGCAAGCCTTGCTGCGATCTGTTTTTCTTTCCCTCTAAACTACAAATGCAGAAGCTACTTTGCCCTGATCCCCCCTTAGGGGAACCCCCGAGGGATGTTCTAATGCACGATTGGCCCCCGGGTCTTCTGTATGCCTTTCCCTCATTCCAAAATTTCTCCAGAAAGCTCAGAGGTTGAGAAGCAAAGTGATCCTCATTGCCCCCTACTGGCCCCGTCAAGTCTGGTTCCCGTTTCTATGGCCTCATCTGATTCACAGCCCGTGGATCCTGGATCATTCCCAAGACTTGTTGTCTCATCCTCAGGGACTGATTCATCCGAGCCTCCATAGTCTCAAGCTCACAGCTTGCTTCCGCCATTTCCAATGATTGCCAGGCTGCCTGACATCCCATCTCATGTTTGTGTAATTCTTTTGGCTTCACACAAACCTTCCACCAGGAATGTTTATTCTAGTAAATGGACTAGATCTATTTGGGCCAAAGATCAGAACATAAATCCCTTCTCTATGTCTATTCAAAAAATCCTTCAATACCCGACTACTTTTTTACATGCAGGAGCCTCAGCATCGACTATCACTGTACATTTAGCAGCTGTCGCCAGTTTTCATAATGGACTTTGATAATTCTTCGATTATGTCACAGCGCATCTGCAAGACATTTTTGAAAGGAGTTTTACACGTTAAACCTCTAGTCATGCCTCCCTTAGAACCCTGGGACTTGACTTTGGTGCTTCAGTCTCTCACGGGTCCTCCTTTCGAGCCCTTTGATTCATGTGATTTAAAATTTTTGTCATGGAAAACCTTACTTCTAGTAGCACTTACCTCAGCGAGAAGAGTATCTGAGTTACAGGTCTTGAGTGTCAAGACCTTACTTGATCTTCCAAACTGGTAGGGTGTCCCTTCATACTGACCCTTCTTTCTTGCCCAAGGTAATTTCTGGATTTTCCATTAACCAATCTATTGACCTGCCGGTTTTATTTCCTCAGCATTCTAATAGAGGGGAGTACCTTTCGCACACCCTTGATGTGCATTGGCAGCTTCATTGTTATTTGGACAGGACTAAATCTTTCAGGAAAACAGATGGCCTTTGCAGGACCCAGATTGGATAAATCTGTTTCCAAAGTTACTTTATCCTCCTGGCTTAGAAACGTCATTACTTTTATCTACCAACAGAATAGCTATCCTTACCTTCCATAAAGGTTCATTCTACCAGATCTATGGCTACTTCTGTAGCATTTCATTCCAGAGCCTCTGTGGATGATATCTGCGCAGCAGCCACTTGGGCAAGACCTTATACCTTTCTCTCTCATTACAAATTGGATTTGGATTTGGCCTCCAGGGGACAAGCATATTTTGGTTCTGTGGTGCTAAGGAATATCCTTCCTTAGGGCCACCCAGGACTCGAGTAGCTGGGGACTCTGTCCTATTTGTAATGAATAAATAAAGATTTACAACATCAGATAAAGAAGTTATGTCTTACTATAACATTCCATCTGTGTTGTAGATCTTTGTTCATTCATTACTTCCCACCCTCCTTCCACCTGCCTGGACTCCTGGTGGACTTCAGGAACTCCTGGTTAGGGTATTTGCTCAGACAGAGCCTTCTACTATTTTTCTGTTACTACCTCTATTATATAGGGGCGGGCAGACTCTATATGAAGTAACTAGGAGAGAGGCATTATGCGTAGGTCTTAGCTGAGAGTTTTGGGCTGGCGCGAGCTTGGAAACAGCTGTATTGGTTCCGAGGACTGAACTGAAGTCTTATTTGTAATGAATGAACAAAGATCTACAACACAGATGGAACGTTATGGTAAGACATAACTTCTTTTTTTTTTTTTTTTTTTATGCAAGTCCATTATTAACCATTAGTTATTTGTCATGTAGTTAGTAAGTTCTAGTTCTGCACAGTTACTGAAAGGAAGGTGCTACAAAGAGTGGTGAGGGTTCCAAACTTCCATCGATACAATATCTTTATTCTGCAAGAAGCATCAGAAAGGCCATAAAAATAATACAGGACAACAAGCATCCTGAGCATGAAGCATTTGGTATCGGGCAGGAGATATCACATCATCCGCTACAGGACTACAAGATTCAATAACAAGTTTGTACTCTACAGTGATTAGACTTCTGAACTTGGGCAATAGTCCCAGGGGTCTGGACATACACTGTCAGTTTTTATTTATTTATGTATTTGCAATATTTATTTATTATATCCATAGTTAGTATTATTTAACCTACTCAAGTGCAATATTATTTATGTTTTTATTTATTGATATTTGTTAACCAGGAAAGTCCACTGGGTCAGAAACCCATTTTCAGAGGAGGCCCGGGGAGACCAGCCCCAACAGAAATGACATAAATAGTTACAGAGCAAATTTGTAACATAAACTCGCAAAAATTACATAAAAATGAACATACAGAGCACATTTTTAGAAAAAAATCATTAGTCAATTAGTACAGCATCATAAAGATGGCAGGTTGTTACACTTGTAATAGTATACAAGTATATAATATAGATGTTATATATGGTACATACATTGTACTGAGAGTATGGGCACAGTGTGCCACCATTAATAGCTGACTTGGAAGGAGAATTCAGTAGAAGGAAGTATAGTAATGAAAGGTGTAATATTTACTTGGAGGTAGAGAAGTGATGATATGAATGGAAGAAATGGGTAGTTTGGGGATAGAGGTTGGTAAAATGGCAGAGATGTGGAAGTAGGAGGATGAAGGTATAACAGATAAGGTATGATGACAGAGTTATGTTAGTAGTAGGATAGAGGTACAAAAGTTAAGAAAGATGTAAGTTTATTTATGGTGGCCTATGGTTTTGGGTACACGGACAGAGGTGATTGTTGAGAGTATTTCCTTAGAGATATGTTGAATGATTTAATGAGTCTAGGAGGGTGATATCTGGGGAAGGGCTTTCCAAATCCTAGCTATGACATAGGAGTAGAGGCTATGTCCGGCTCTTTTAGTAGGTTTCACAGTGGTTACAAGTTGTTGGTAGATCATAGATTTCGGGGTGGGGAGTAGGGTTTTAGGATGTGCTGGATGATAGGGCAGCTATCAGGTTGGTAAATTAGTTTATGAGCTAGAGTTAGTTGTGTGAAATTGAGGTGTTGTTGGAATTCTAGCCGGTTAAGTTCCTTAAGGGCTTCACAGTGATGAGATCAATATGGTATACCTGTTGCAAATTTGGCAATTTTGTGGTAACATACTTGGAGTTTGTTTTTGAGAGATTGGAGGAGGTTGGTTAAGATGGGGGCTCCATATAGGAGGGATGGGAGCAAGAGACTATTTGCAAGTGCCTTTTTAGTGGGTTTATCCATATAAAGTTTGTGTCTATATAATCTCCAAGTTTAAAGTGCGTTTTTTTTATTGCACCAAGTATATTTTGTTGGAAAGAGAGTCTGCTGTCTATGTTAATCTCTAGTAATTTAGCATGAGTTACTATTTCTGTTTTTGCCTTGTTTTTGGACTATATGGTGAAATCCTGTAAGACTGGCTTGGTTGAAAATAGCATAATCTTACTTTTCTTTCCATTAAGTAGAGGTTGTGCTTCACTTAACCAGGTTTTGATTGATGTAAAAGCATTTTGTGATAAGCTGAGTAGATTGTGGATATTGTTAGAGGATGTGAAGATGGTGGAGCCATCTGTGTACTGGTTGTGTGCTTTGAAGAGAGGCAGTATGTAGTTCATCTATGAAAATATTGAAGAGCAGAGGCCCTAAGATGGACCCTTGGCGGACTCCTGTTTTATTGACTAGGTATTCAGATATACTACTATGCTGCCTGTCTGCTAATTAACTTGAGAACCATTTAAGGGTGGATTGCGACTATCCAATGGATGCTAGTTGTTAAAGTAAAACGATGCAAACAGTAGTGGCAGGTGTGAGATGTTGTGCTGCTGATGTACTTGCAAACGCAAAGTGCACGTGAATTGATGTGAATGTATTTTGCAGTAAACTGCTACATGAGAAATAGTAATTGAATCATAAACCTGAACTGTTTTACTATATAATGTAGATAAATGATCCAGTTGTTTATTGTTGTCCAATTCAACATGTCCACACTGATTTTTGAAGCTTCTTAGATGCAGGGCTTTGACTCTTTCCCCACCCATAATTCCATCCACTCTACCTTAGTACCTCAGATCTCATTTGAAGACTTTGTCGGCCGCGGTGGTGCAGTGGTTAGTGTTGCCACCTCTCAGCAAGATGTTCTCCGGTTCAATCCTCCGCTGGGGTGCCTTCTATGCAGAGTCTGCATGTCCTCCCTGTGGTCGCGTGGGTTTCCTCCAGGTGCTTCAGTTTCCTCCCACATCCCAAAGACATGCTGTAGGTGGATTGGATACTCTAAACTGGCCCTAGGCGTGAGTGCGTGCATGTGTGTGCCTTCAGTGGAAGGTCGGGCGCCGGGCTGGCAACTCGACACCGTAAAACTCCACTGCCAATCATGAGCAGACAAGTGATCAGCTGTGGTGACCCCTAACTGGGAAAAGCTGAAAGAAGAAGACTTGTTCCACAAGGGCTCAGTGAAAAATTTATATTCTTTAGGTTATAACCCTTTTTTGCTCCTCCCCCTACTGAGAGACTTGTCTCTTTAGTGTTGGTTAAAAAAAAAAAAAAAAAAAAATATATATATATATATATTAATAATATCCAAATCCAAGCAAACTCGCACAGACCAGTGCCAAAGGATAAGTCAGTAGGTAGTGAAAAAACGTTTTAATAACTGGTAAGCGCTTCAGACCAGAACAGTGACCGAAACAAATCATTTAAATAACATATACAATCAATTAATCAACCAATCCTATAAATATTCACAGGGTCACATGAAAAAATCCATTTAAATATAAAACTACTAAAGAAATAATATAAAAAAAAAAATTTAGAAATTAAACAATCGATAATATGCTTTTACCTAACTATAAAGCACATTAAAGGACTTAATAAACAACTCACAACACCTATTTATTAACTTTCTACTTCTTAATTCAGGTTTTAAAGCAATTACATAATTTAGACCTGAATCCCTATGGAATCTAAGCCTTAACATCCACCGCAACTCAGCTCGTTCTGTTTCATTAACTAAATCCCCCTTCTTCAGGCCAACTATACATTTCTTGGCTTCCAAAACCTGAAATCCAAATTCATAGTCCTCACCACTGGCCTTCACATGTTTAGCCAACGTACTATATTCATAGGTTCATAGGTTCATACTAGGCTATCTGCCCTAGGGCATTTATAAGCCTAGCCAGAGTGTGTATGGCTTTCGCCACCCATTTTAAATTAATTTTGCTATGCCCTTTTTCGAGGTTAGTATACTGTGCCTCTGTCTAACAGTGACACAGAAGTGATACCCGTGGTAAACCTACGATTTCCCATCCACTCATCAAGATTCCTCTTGAAGAGAGTCAATGAAGGACTCTGCCTAACCTGGACTGGGATTTTATTCCAGAGTGAAGGGAGCCTCTGGGTTATGAATCTGTTCCTCCAGCATGTCCTATTTATTTCAGTGCTGAGGTTTCAAGTCCCTCGAGCGCATAGCTCGATGGGATTTGGATTTTCTGAGGTGCAGCATGTCCATTAATTCCAGGTTGGACATGGCTTTATATGTCAGGCACAGATCGCCTCTGAGCAGGCGGTATGCCACTGAGTAGAGCTGGAGTTTCTTTAACCGGGCAGCATACGGCATCTGTTTGAGCCCCTTGATCCTCTTGGTGAGGTACTTTTGGGGTCTTTCCAGTTGCTGCAGGTGTCTGGTAAGGTACATCCCAAAAGGGGCATTGTACTCAATTATGGGTCTGATGAGGGATGAGTAAAGAGGCACGATGACCTCCCCTGATCTAGATGCGAATCCCTTCATGATTAGGTGGGCTATATAAAATGTTTTTCTAACCACTTTGGCCACGTGGTTGTCAAATGAGAGATTGCTATCAACTTGGGTCCCCAGGTCCCTAATTACTACTTCTGTAATTAATGGATTACCACCTATGTGGTAATTTGTGGGTACTTTGTTTTTGCCAAAGGGGATGACTATACACTTTGGCGTTTAGCTTGAGGCCATGGCTCTGGCACCAGTTGTCTGTTTCTATGAAGCCCTTTTGGAGGATGCTTGTGTCGGCTGGAGAGTCTATTATGGCGCCCAGTTTGCAGTCATTTGCGAACTTGGTCAGCCACAGTCCTTCCATGTTGGCCTGTACCTCCGAGAAATATATACCGAACAAGAGAGGTCCCAGGACTGAGCCTTGTGGGACGCCACTTGTAACTGGTTTGGAGTCTGACATGGCTCCAGCTATTCTAACCATGTGGGTTCTGTCCTTGAGCCAGTTTGCAACCCATCTAGTGACATAGGGGTTTATATTTAAGCTGGTGAGCTTATCTATAATGCCCGAGTGGGGTATTGTATCGAAGGCTTTTGCAAGGTCCGGGTAGGCTGTGTGGACCAGCTTCCCCTCGTCAATGGCCTTGGTGACTGTTTCAAAGAAATTGACCAGGTTTAAGAGGCAGGATCCGCCCTTAAAGCCGAACTGGGTAGGATCGAGTGTCTGTAGGTCCCCAATATCTTTATTTATAAGGTCCATGATGATCCTTTCCTTAGCTTTGCAGACCAAGCTAGTGAGACTTATGGGGCGATAGTTTCCAGGATCCATTGAGGCACCACCTTTGTGGAGAGGGACCACTGTTGCTGTACGCCACTCTTTGGGTACATATCCTGTAGTAAGGCTGAGATTGAACAGTAGTTTTAGGTTTGGGTTTAGCTCTTCTTGGAGTTCATGTAGGATGCAGCCCGGGACACAGTCTGGTCCCATTGATGCTGTGTTTCTTGCTTTGGAGAGGGCAGCTCTTACCTGAGCATCTGAGATGTCAGGGGGGCAGCACTCTGCTGGGATAGATATTAGCCCTTTTGGTGGGGAGGGGGGGGAGAAGTTTGCGCTGAACCTGTCAGCTAGGATGTTGGCAATGTCTGTGGGTTCGGTGTATTTTTTGTCATTTTGGACTAATTCTGAGCATATCTGGGAATTACCACCCAGGTTCCTAACATAACTAAAGAAAGCCTTGTGATTATCCTTAGTGTCCTGTGCAGTTTTTCTCTCGAAGCTGGCCTTAGACGATTTTATGAGTGCCCGTAGTTTTTTGCTAATACTGATCAGAGATGCCTTCCCTTTTTGGGATTTTGCTCTATCATGTAGTAGCTTCCTCTTTCTATTGTATAGTTTGTTTATGGCTGGGGTCCACCAGACAGGACGTCTGCCTTTGGAGGATTGGGTCTTGGTTTTATTTGGGATTGCATGATCCATGCATTCCTGAAGGTGTTCATAGAATGCGTTTATAAAGGATTTTGCGGTCTGGGCCGTATTATCCACAGGCCCGGGGGCTTTGAAGGATTCCACCTCGGTTTGGAGGAGTGTGAAATTTGCTTTAGAGAAGTTTTTCACTGTGGTTTTCTGGGCATGGGGTGGGGTCGGGATGTGAATATCCAGTGAGATTAGTTTATGGTCTGATCTTACCAGTGAGGGATACACTTCTGGTCTGGAGCATAGAGTCCCCATGTTGGTGATGATCAGGTCCAGTATGTTTTCCCCTCTTGTGGGAGTGGTAACAAGTTGTTCCATAGCATTTGAGTTTATAAATTCTAGGAACCTTTGGGCTAGGGTGTTGGAGCTAGAGTAATGCTCCCAGTCTATGGTTGGGTAGTTGAAGTCACCCAATATAATGGTGTTTGGAGAGACCTTCATATTTTCCAGTGTTCTCAGGAAGGCCGAGTGGGGTTCCTGGGTTTGGGAGGGTGGTCTGTAGCAGGCTATAAACTGGAAGGCAGTTTTACCCACTGTTAGTTGCACATGGATAGTCTCTGATGCTTCGTGCTGTGCCACCAACCTGGAGGTGTGGGTGTCTTTGACGAATATTGATACTCCCCCTCCTTTTGTGGTTCGGTCCAAGTTTTGGGGCCGAAAAGCATGGTATGAGGTATAACCTGGTAGTGCTGGGGTGCTCTTGAGAGCCTTGAACCAGGTTTCTGTTACTGCACAGATATCGATGTTCTCCATGCTAAGGAGAGTTTCGAGTGCGTGCATCTTGAGGTTTAGACTTCTGGCGTTGAGTAGCATTACTCTTAGTTTCTTATCCCTTGTGCTACCTATGGAGGTGGGTTTGTCTTTTGAGCCTTGCCTAAAAAAGGCACTATGGGGGTAGCAAGAGCCTTTGCCAATATCCGAAAGCCCAGGGGTGACAGGTGCAAGCCGTCCCTAGCGAAGCATCGTGGCTTGTCGAGCATGTAATCCCAGGCTGACAGGCATTGGATCCCCTTTGAATGACACCAATACTTAAGCCAGTTGTTGAAATTGATAATCTTGTCTTCATACTGTGGCATCATTCTTGGTGAGAGTAAGATGCTACTCAAGGTCAGGGTCATACCGGCCTGGGCTACATGCTCAGAGAGCTCCTCTATGTCTCTTTTCATGTAGTCCAGGGAGGTACGTCTCAGGTCATTCACACCAGCATGGACAATGACGGAGTCATATTTGTACTTGCCTTGGAGTGACCTGAGTGCTTGTGTTATGTGGCGGATCCTAGCGCCCGACAGGCAGCTCACCATGACCTTCTCCTTGTTCAGCCTGGTGAGTGGGACGTCAGTGTGCCTGATGATAGTCACCTATTACAAGTGTATCAGGTGTGTTGTTTAGCCTTAAGGGCTGTGACTGTTCAGCACACTGGCTTTGTGAGCTATGTGTTACAATTGTTTTGTTTTGGGGTAGCGGTTGCTTGGGTGTCTGCTTTGGAGGTCTCTGCTGCTTAGGCAGATTTTTATTTAGAGCCTCCAAGTATGTTTTTGTGTGTTTGTGTTTGGTTTGCTGTCGTGGTAGGTCTATGTGAGACTGGAATTTTAGTGAGTGTGGTTTCCTTCTCCTCCTGACTGGTTACGCCAGTACTGAGTTGAGAGAGCTTAGCCTCCAGTTTGGCTATATGGTTGCATCTCTCACATGTGTTGGAATTTGTTGGGAGGAGGAGAGGGTTATCTGTGTACATGAGGCAGTTGTAACATTGCCTCAAGATTCCCAGATTCACCAGCTGGACTGGAGAGGAGATTGACAACTGACCTTTGGACATGCTAGAATAGTATTGGGAATTTATTTATAATTGAAAAAAATGGCCAATGGGGAGAAAGGTACTCCAGGGGGAGTTTGTGAGGGTGTAGTGCTTTTAATTTTTTAGTGCTGACTTATATAATTGCTTTAGTGAGCAAGTGCCAGGTAACTTAAATGCAAAAATGACAAACAGCAACTTTCTTTCAAGTGAAACAAGGAAATAAGTACAGTAAGCAATGCAGATATCACTAGGGATCCACAGAAGCGCTGAAAAGCCGCGTTTTAGGTGGAATTAGCTTTTCAGGGAAATAACAAGCATACAATCAAAACTAGATTCAGCAGGCCTGGATCTAGTCTGTGCTACAGCAAACAAGGTGTACCAATTACAGTAAGAAATAGTTCAAATATGCAGGCACTATAAGCCTTTTAACCAGAAATTCCCAGCTCAGAAGGGCAGAGTCCAGCCTCTTCTCCCACAAGAGTGCAGACCATGAACCTTCTTAATGTAAAATAACTGGCCTGAAGCCCAGGTGCTTAAACCAGAACTAATACACTTTTAGAATAACAGACACTGAGCCCTCAATCAGCAGTTCCCAACTTAGAAGGATGTAAGCTACCTGTCCTGCCACCACAGTGCAGCCCACAAACCTTCCTAATGTAAAACAACTGGTCTAAAGCCCAAGTGCTTAAACTAAAAGGCTTAGAATAAGTTACACCAAGCAGTAATAAATAAAATTGAGTACTTTTAAGATGACGCAAAAGCAAAATAAAGTAGGAAAAAACACAAATATGTTTATTATCTTGTTTGTATCCTTGGAGCTTTTCTCCTCGGGCCTCCACTGAAAATGGACACAAATCCAGCTGGACTAGCCCGGTCAACAAATGTAAAATACAGTAAAAGCAGATACATTTTTTTTTTTTTTTGGAAAGAGAGAAAGGAAAGAGAGAAAGTAATAGCCAAAACTAAGCTGATTGGCCGCCTCAAATGTTCTCCCTGTACTAGGTAGAATGAGGTAATGACACTAGACTGGGAGGAGGGTCCGAGATCAAATTTACACTAGGGGCGGGCAACTGCAAAGCCACCAACTATAAAAACACTATACCAGCAGGAAGGGAGGGTGGGAAGCAAACTGCAGAAATGTTTCACAGCTGAAAAGCAGCAGTGAGCCTTTAAATGAAAGTTTTAAACAGCTAAAGGAGCCTCTAGAAAAAAAGAGTTTACTGTAACGAGTTATCAGAAACAAACAATCCAACAGATGCTTAATAAAAGTGGACAATTTCCAGTTAATACCTCACACACAGTGAAACTAGCTAGGAAAAATACACAGTACACAAAGTGCTATAAATAACAAAGAAATAAAGAACAAAATAAACAAAAAACAGGAAACTTAATGTTATATATTATAGCTCCGAGTTTCCTCAGTGTCCTTCCTTCGATCAGTTCACTGTGAAATGGCAGAGCATTCACAACTGAACTTCTTAGGTAACAGAAAGTTGAAACCTGAGACAGCTTTTAAGAAAGAAATCTCAAAAGAACCAATGAGGTGCTTAGTCTAAGCTGTAGTCCAGGTGACCTCAGTCAGCCAATGACCTCAAACAATTCTCTCTCACAGAAATGCCTGATGGCTTTGGCCAAACCAATGTCTCTGAATATGTGCTCAGACACACAGCCTCCACAAACACTAGGCCTAAATACAAGCCTGAATATGGAAATGCTACAAATATCCCCACTACTTAGAACAAACTGCAGAAATGTTTCACAGCTGAAAAGCAGCAGTGAACCTTTAAATGAAAGTTTTAAACAGCTAAAGGAGCCTCTAGAAAAAAAGAGTTTACTGTAACCAGTTATCAGAAACAAACAACCCAACAGATGCTTAATAAAAGTGGACAATTTCCAGTTAATACCTCACACACAGTGAAACTAGCTAGAAAAATACACAGTACACAAAGTGCTATAAATAACAAAGAAATAAAGAACAAAATAAACAAAAAACAGGATACTTAATGTTATATATTATAGCTCCGAGTATCCTCAGTGTCCTTCCTTCGATCAGTTCACTGTGAAATGGCCTTCCCAACCTTTCCTCATGCAATACTTGTGATCCCTTATTCGTTCTCTTAGACGTCTGTTGGTTTTTCCTATATAGAATATTTTACATTTATCACAGCAGGCCAAATACACCAAATGCTTAGTGTTACAATCTGCTGCTGCTCTAATATAAAATGTTCTTCCAGTATCATGGTGTACAAAGGACATAGACTGATTTTATATATTTACAGAAAGCACATACATTACATTTCCTAGTACCAATTCTTTCATTCATCTTTTCATCACCTATAACCCTTGTAGCATAGCTTTTGTTCAAGGGATTTCTTGTTTTTGTAGCTAAAAGTGGATGAAGGCCCTACTAATTCAACTACACTATCCTCTGTTTGCAAAATATGCCAATTACGCATAATAATATTTCTCACTTTACTGACATCACTACAGTAAGTCGAACAAAAACTAGGTCTATCCCTTTTTGCTTCTATGCATTTTCTTTTCATTGTGGGAGGTAAAAAATAGGGTTTCCCAGTAGTGTTTCTGTTATTTCTAGCCAATATATATGCCCCTTCTATTTCTGATTTCTTATATCCCCATTCAGAAAAATCAGTACCAATTTGTTTCAGACCATCTTCAAAGCCACTCACATCTAGTGACAGTCTTGATGTTCACATTATCTGTCCCTTAACAACATTAGAGAACACATGTTTGGGGTGCATGCTGTTACAATGTACAAAAGATGGTCGATAACATTCTTTCTTAAACAAGTTGGCAAGAACTCTACCGTCACTATCCTTATTGATCAAAACATCTAAGAACTCAATCTTGGTCGTTGAGTACTTACATAAAAATTTCAGAAATTCACTACTGTTATTTAAAACTTCAAAGAATTCAATAAGTTGTCCAACCCCATCTCTCCATAGCAAAAAGAGATCATCCACAAAACAACAAAAGAAACCAATCTGGTGTCCCACTAACTTCAAGTTTTCCCATTCAGCCATTACCAAGTTGGCGTAGCTATTGGCACAAGAAGTGCCCATAGGTATGCCTGAAACCTGCAGGTAATAGGTTTGGTCAAAAATAAACACATTGTGTCCCAATATAAGTTCCATAAGGTAACAAATAAAATCAATATAGGTTCATAGGTTGGTACTAGGCTATCGGCCCTAAGGCCTATGCAAGCCTAGCCATAACAATTCCCTGGAAATTTCTTCCCACAATATTTACTTCTCTGGGCCCTTGTCTAGCAGGGTGACTGACATGATCCCCGGGGTGAATTTCCTATCTCCCATCCAATCGTCAAGGTTCCTTTTGAAGAGGGCCAATGAGGCGCTCTGCTTGACATGTATGGGCAGTCTATTCCAGAGTATGGGGAGTCTCTGGGTCAGGAACCTATCCCTCCAGCATGTTTTGTTCATTGTGATGATGAGGTTTAGTTCCCTGGAGCGTGTGGCTCTGAGGGATTGGGATTTCTTTAAGTGGAGCATGTCCAACAGCTCAGGGTTTGACATGGCCTTGTATGTTAAGCAGAGATCGCCTCTGAGTAGACGATATGCAACAGAGTATAGCTGGAGTTTTTTTAGACGGTCGGCATATGGCATCTGCTTTAGGCCTGTGATTCTTTTAGTGAGGTATTTCTGTGGCCTTTCCAGCTGTTGCAGATGTCTTGTGAGGTACATACCAAATGTGGCATTATACTCTATAATGGGTCTAATGAGGGATGAGTACAGTGGGACAATGACCTCTTTTTTTCTGGATGAAAAGCCCTTCGTGATGAGGTATGCCATGTAGAAGGATTTTCTGACTGTTGTGGCGATGTGGTTATCGAAAGTGAGACCACTGTCCACTTGTGTCCCTAAGTCTCTCATCACACTTTCGATGTTTAGTGTCCTGCCACCTATGTGGTAGTTCATGGGTACATGTTTTTCCATAGGGGCTAACTATACATTTCTTGGCATTAAGCTTGAGCCCATGGCTCTGGCACCAGGCATCTGTTTCTGTAAGGCCCTTTTGTAGAATATCCACATCATTTGGGGATTCAATAATGGCTCCCAGTTTGCAGTCATCTGCAAACTTTGTTAGCCAGAGTCCCTGTACTTCAGAGAAGTAGATGCCAAACAAGAGTGTTCCAGGACTGAACCCTGAGGTACTCCACTTGTCACTTGTCTGGAGCTGGATTTGGAGTCAGCTACTTTTACAGTCTGGTTTCTGTCAGTAAGCCAGTCGGCAACCCATTGAGTGACGTAGGGATTTATGCCCAGCTTAGTAAGTTTATCTATGATTCCAGAGTGGGGGGTGGTGTCGAAGGCCTTGGCGAGGTTCAGATAGGCTGTGTGGACCGCCTTACCCTCGTCCACAGCTCTGGAGACCAATTCGAAGAAGTCAGTCAGATTCAGAAAACAAGATCGGCCCTTTACAAACCCAAACTGGGTGGGGTCCCATGTTTGAAGGCTGCCAATGTCTTTGTTTATAAGTTCCATGATAATGCGCTCCTTGCCCTTGCAGATCAGGCTTGTCAGACTGATGGGACGGTAGTTCTGGGATCCAAGGTGGATCCTTCCTTTTGGAGCGGGATAACTGTAGCTGTGCGCCACTCGGTGGGCACAAAGCCTGAGGTGAGGCTATGATTAAACATGACACTTAGGTGGGGTGCCAGTTTATTTTGTAGTTCATGTAGTACACAGCCCGGGATGTCATCTGGTCCCATGGATGCTGTATTCTTAGCTCTGGAGAGTGCTGTTTCTACCTCTGTGGCTGTGATTATCCGAATTTGGCAATCTTTTGGTATTGAGATGGGCCCTTTAGGGGGTGAGGGGGGGGTGAAGTTGGCACTAAATCGATCTGCCAGGATATTAGCAATATCCTTGGGATCAGTATATTTAATGCCATTCTGTTGTAGCTCAGAGCAGATCTGAGCATTGCCATATAGATTCTTGACATAACTATAGAATGCCTTGTGGTTGTCTTTGGAATCTTTGGCAATTTTATTTTTGTAACTAGCTTTTGAGGATTTTATGAGGATCTCAGCTTCTTACTGAGGCTGGTGAGGGAGTGTTTTGCATCCTGGGATTTTCCTCTTTTCTGCAACAGTTTCTTCCTTCTGTTGTATAGTTTGTTTATAGCAGGGGACCACCAGATTGGCTTCCTTTTTTTTGGAGAAGAGCATCTTGGTTCTATTTGGGATGGCACGATTCATGCATGAGTTGATGCGCTAGTACAGTGCCTTAGTTTAGGATTCTGCAGTTGAACTTCCAGATCCTGTCTGTGTGGGTGTTGTGAAGTTTGTCACTTCTGACTTCAGTAGCATGAAGTTGGCTTTGGAGACGTTTTTTAAGGAGGTTTGCTTACTGGGGGGGGGGGGGATGTCAAGGGTGATTTGCTTATGGTCAGACCTGACCAATGAGGGGGCGACCACTGGTGTGGATCATCTATCTCCCATGTTGGTAATGACCAGGTCTAGGATATTGGAGCCCCTGGTGGGACAATGGATTAGTTGATCCAGGGCATTGGAATTTATGAATTCCAAGAACCGTTGGGAAAATGAGTTGGTACCCGAGTAGTTTTCCCAATTAATGGCAGGGTAGTTGAAATCAACCAGTATTAGGATGTTTGATTGTATCTTAATATTTTCCAGTATGTTTAGGAAGGTGTAGTGAGAATCTTGGGGTATGCTGGGGGATCTGTAGCAAGCTACAATTTGGATTGCAGTCTTACCTAGTGTTTTACAGCATAACTGCCATTTATGACTATAAACATTTTAACCATTTCAATAACTTCCAAGTTCGGTATCATAGTAAACAGTGAGATACATAAAGTGTAACCAATATAGCAAGATTGTCATGTTGATTATCCTTTAAATGCATATACAGATTTTGTAGAAACTGCTTACTATCTCTCAATACATAATAACTTTCTAGCACTGACCTTAATTGCTTTTCAACATAAATTGAAATTGGTTCTGTGATGCTCCTGCCCTGGCCCAGCAGTCAAGGAGCCTCCGTCCTAACCATTAACACCAGTGAGGGGCATCCATATAGGGAAAGAATAACAAATACACACACAGTAAAGTACAATTTCCCTTAAGAGCACACAGAGATCACAGTCAGTCTGGGGCTGGTTTCTCCCGTTCTCTCCAGGTCCCCAATAAGACTCCCCACTGGCACAGCTATAGGGTACAGATCTCAGCCTAGTGGGCAAGCTAAAACCTCCAACACCCTCTCTGTCCCAACCAGTGCTTTGTCTCCCTGCCCAAGTAGCTGACACACACACACACACACACACACACACACACACACACACACACACACACACACACTCTTTTAGATAAGAGTTTATACAACCACTCCTGGGGAAGGCTGGCACAGGTTCTTCAGCTGTGCCCCTTTTGACCAGACTATACGGCAGAAATAACTGCCACCACCCAGCTAGTATTTTTAAGCTACTCAAAGGCCCTTAAAAGGGTGTCCAGTTATTACTGTGCAATATTATTATCCAAATGGTAAGTGCAACCTAACAGTCGAGACTTATTTGGAGTGACTTGGTACAGCATCACTATATACATGCAATGTACTCTTAGAGCTTAAATTATCTCTACACAAAACAGCCACAGTTGAATGGTTTAAAAATATTTAATAATAAAAACACAAGACAATACTTCTTACTACACATTGCTAGTCAAGAGTTCAGAGATCACAGAGAAATACTTAAAATAATACAGTAGCAAAGTTCTGACATAACAGAAAAAGCAAAGTTCTGACATAACAGAAAAACAAACTAGTCTAATCTTCCTATTTCTTAGCTATTTCTAAGAGAAAACACAGTTGTAAAATAAACTTGCATACAGAAACAGGCAGTGCTGGTGTTATTGGATGTCCTCAAGACAAAATGCTCTGAGCTGTCTGATTCTCTCTCTTTAAATTGATAACACAGAGCTGCTTCACATGACATCATTCTTCACACTTCTCTGGTGTTCCCAGGCTAACAGAAACTACATTTACATTCTTTATGCCTGGTCAGTAACCAGAGCAATAAAGGACATTTATACATGTAAATTCTAGCCATTAACTCTGGTCTTAAAACAATAGGCAGAATTCCTTTATCCTGACATATCGGAGCCGACTTTAAAGATCAAAGACAGTCATAAAATGCTTGACTTAGCTTTCTTACAGCAGAGTGCACTCTTGTTACATTTCTGAAGTCTAACATTTACGAACATTTTTCCCCATTTGAGAGCACAAACCTGTGGCTTATATTAATATTTACAAATGTCAGAATTATCTACAGAATTCTGTCTGGCTAGGCTTGACAGCCTTTACCTGTCTTCATAGGTTCCATCAGCCACCCAACTCCAGATACAATTGGGCTAAATGACGGCTTATATAAATCCTTATGGATCTTGGGTAGCCTGTATAAATTAGGTACTAATGGATGCTTTACTATAAAATATTGAAATAGCTCTTTAGACAGTAATTGTGTTTGCATACATTCAGTCAATGACATCAAAATCCATTCTCTCATACATATAGGACTTGCCAATAATTTTATATGTACTTACATATTTCCATAATGTAATACTCCGTTCATCGCCACTATATGCTCACCATTATCTGCAGGGCGAATTACTATGTTCACATCATTTTGCAGATCAGACAGAGCTTTTTCTTCCTCTAAAGTCAAATTATAAAACCTTCCCCCTTTTTACTACCATTAAATAGGGTATTAATGTCATCTTCACAGGTTTTCATAAAGGCATCTAGCACTGGACAACTTTGCAGTATAAAAGCACTCTTTTTTTTTTTTTTTTTAAACAAGCATGCTGCATTATTTAATTCCATGTTACCAAACATTAATTTCACAGCTAGAGTACGAACATAAAGTCTAAGTTCAATCAATGCCTCTGATAAATCGGCACTTTGTGCCGCTATGAAGGACAAACCTTTACTGAGCACAGCTAGTTCAAATTCACTAAGATGTCTCCTGGATATATTCCAATGTCCACATCTTCTTTATGGCTTGAATATTCTGTTCATGTGGTGGTGGTATCCTTTTCTGTCCACTCTGATTTGAGAAACTCTCCATTGGTTTCAGCCTGTTTTTCTGAAAGGGGAGTGGTAGAACAGAAAAAAAACTGTCTGTTAACAGCAGCTGGTATTTTCCTTCTTACTACTGTCTCAGGCCCCACCTCCTTCTCTATTTGAACCTGAAGATCATTCGTAACCTCACTCTGTTGGAGTTTCATAAATGGAGCTAATATTTGACTAAATGCTTGGGGGCTGGACTCTTTCCCCTTTAGATATAGTGGGCATAACTTTCAAGTTATCCACCCTTGCTGGGATATCTGAAACAGGATTATGATCCATCTTATTATTTCTAGGCCACTTAAAAACAAAGTTGTTCTTAAAATCATAAATATCACATTGTAGTTTTTTTCTTTTGCTGTAACAGTTTTTCTCATATAATATATATATATATGTATATATATATATATGTATATATATATATATATATATATATATATATATATATATATATATAAAGCCATTCTTTCATTTCATTACATCGCATTTCAGCCACATCACTGAAAAAATGGATTTTTATCATGTGACCCTGTGAGTATTTCTAGGATTGATTGATTAATTGTTTGTATATGTTATTTAACTCTCTACATCTGAGTGACGCCTCCAGATGCATCTGCAGTTAACTCCTACTGACGCCTCTAGGCATCAAATATTGCATGTTCATATTTGCATCAATAATTCCAAAACCATGCTTATGTGCAAAGTTTTGAGAGCTTTCATCTTAAAGCATACACAATGGCAAACAACTGCATTAATATTTGACCTCTTTCTAGTGTAGGTAGATAGATATTAACTGTTGTTTTTATGATATTAATGTATGTATTTTATTATATTTCCTAAATATCTCAACAACAAGATAACAGACAGAACTCCTTAGCCTCTATGAAATCTCTCAGCTAGATGATTAAAATGCTGCTGACCGTGTTGTGTAACTTGAGTGGCTGCTGAGATATTTTAAGTTGTTTACAAAATATAACAAATGTAATAATTACTATCTTTACTGTGACTTATAAAATTCGGTTTAAGATTTAGAATCTAAAGAATACTACCACTATAAAAAAATAACTTGTGCTGAAGAGTTTGCCATTTATACTTCTTTCATAACCCCTATTGATCCAGAAATATGAACATTTGTTTGAAATGTGAGGACATAATTTGAGTCTGTCAAAAGTCGTAGGCTCCGCCCATTGGAAGTTACAGTGCGAACTCCCTGAGCTCCATTGGAGTGAATGAGTTAAATGATTTGTTTCGATCACTGTTCTGGTCTGAAGAAACAATTTGTAATTTTGAAAGTGCTTACCATTTATTAAAACTGTTTTTTCATTACATACTGACTTATCCTTTGGCAGTGGTCTGTGCGAGTTTACTTGGATATGTATATGGTTATTTGTTCTCGCACCATTTGTTACCATTAGGGTATTATCTTTGGGACTCCATATTAATATCGTTTTTTTGTAGAGTTCTTAGGATTAGTTCTTTAGGAAGTGCGTAGGTAGTTATTAGAGTAGAAAAAGTTGAGTATAGTTTGAATAGCATTTAGATAGTAATATGTAATTTATACTTGTTGGTAGTAGTTAGCCGTTTTAGAGAGTGGCATTCAGACTGCTGATAAGTGTCTTTTCTTATTAAAAATTGAAGCAACTCATTCCAAGTTCTGCAGTTCCAGTGTGCCTTTGATTCTAGTGGTTAGTTATATTTGTTACCTTGGCTAACTTAATTATGGCTATTGGTCAAGAATTCAAAAAGTGTACTGAATGTGGGCACAAACTTCCTCCTCAAAATCTCCATTCATTATGTGTGCACTGTTTGGGTGCTGCCCATCTTTTGATACTGAGTGCCAAGCCTGTGCTTCTTTCAGTTACAGGACATTTCAGACTAGGAGAGAAAAGCTCATAGTCAAGGGCCTCCTCCCTCCACAGACAGGGTCTTCAGTTTCAACTGCTACTTCCTCCACTACTGCTTCCCCAGTTAAGAAGCTGGACAAAATCAAACCAAAAGAAGAGTGCATCAGAAAAGACAGACAAAGGAAGATCAGAAAAGTCCAAGCAAAGTTCTCTGCATCCAACTGTGTCAGTTGGGCTGGATCCAAAAACTCAGAGCCGAGTGTCTCTTTGGTTAGTCCCTCTTCTCCTTGGTCCCATTTCTGTCCAGAACCAGTGATCATGAGGCTGCATTTGCCAATACTTTGAGTGGAGATACTAGAGACAACCTTTGGTGGCTTCTTCTGCTTGGTCATCCAGGAACCTATCCGAGCAAGACATTAATAGGATGATGTGGAAGTTTCTCACAACACAGATCCAGCTTGAAGTTCTCTGGGTGCCATCTCTTGGGAACACACAGAGTATTGGTTCAGCTTCCCCTGTCATTTCTCTGGTCCTGGTCCACCCTTCAGACACTGGATTTGACTTATCCCAGGGTGTCTTTGTTGGAACAGTCCAAGTTACTTTGACTCTTGACAGCATCTCTTTCTCTTCTGAGCCCGATAATTTTGAATCAGAAAGAGACTAAGAACCAAAGCGTTGGTGCTGGGGTTAAACGGGGTGGGTCAACATCAGAGTTGTCAGAGCTCTCTCTCCTCCTTGGGGCCTCCGCACTCAGTAGCTTGGATCCAAGAACAGCTTTGGGGTCAAGGCTCATTGGCACCAAAGTATCATTCATCTTCTGATAAGAGGAGACCTTCAAGACTGATTGTGGCTTCTGCCTTCACTGCATGCAAACATTTGCATCACTCAAATATGCAGAGAACACATCTCTTGGTAGACAAAATCTTCTTTCAGTGACTGACAAAAGGATTTCCACTCCATATGGATCCACCTGTGGCTGTATAACCACAGATGCCTCCCTTTTAGGGTGGGGGGGCATTTTGAAGGGAGGATGGTTCAAGGTACTTAGTCACATCTAGAGGCCAATCTTCACATCAGTATCTTGGAGATGAGGGCAGTCCTCCTTGCCTTGCAGGCATTTCAGGATGTTCTCCCCAAGAGTATGATTTTCATACAGATGTCTTTCACATCAACAAACCGGGAGGAACCCGCTCCTGTTCCCTTTATCAAAAGGCAGTGAGAGTTGCCAGTTGGCAATATCTTCACACCATTTTCTGATAGCAGTACATATACTGGGGGCATCCAGTGTATTGGAGGACAAATTGAACAGAACTCTCTTAATGCCTCATAAGCGGATACTCAGTCCAACAGTGACGACCTTGATTTTTTTGTCATCGGGGTCAACATTGCTGCGACCTCTTTGCATCCTAAACGGCAAGTGCAGCAGTTACTTAGCCCTGATCCCTTTGCAGAGACTGTCAGAGGGACGCTGTGGTCCACAGTTGGCCCCCCAAGTTTCCTATATGCTTTTCCCCTATTGGCCAATGAAAAACTCATCCAGATACCAAGGAAGTGCAAGGTCAGAGTGATCTTCATTCCTCCTTTCTGGCCATGGCATATGTGGTTTCTCCATGGATGTTTCATCAGAATCCAAACTTCTTAACCTTCCTGTCCAGTTTTCCTCCTTTGGACTAGAGATCAGTGAGATTAACTGCTTGGGTCCTCCAGTTCTATCCTTAGCTAGAGATGCTAGGCTCCCAGCATCAGTTGTTCAAATCATTTCAGCATTAGTTGTTCAAATCATTTCAGCCTCTCAAAAACAAGCCCAAAAAAGGTCTACCATAGCAAATGGAAGAGATTTTCCATTTGGGCTGTGTCAAATGGGTAAGACCCTTTTTCTGCTCCTATCCATTCCATATTGGAATTCTTGTCTGAACTTTTCCACAGTGGCTAGTTATTCCACTATCAATGTGCAAATGGCCGCAATCTCAAATTTCCACAAAGGGCAAAATGACAACTCTTTAGCTTCCTTAAGAGTCTCTAAAGCCTTCAAACCTTTTTGAGAGGAACAGTTCTCCTACAACCACATATCAGGGTTCCAGTAACTCTCTGGGATATTACTATCATACTACAAAATTAACTCAATCTCCATTTGAACCAGCAGCATCTGTAGACCTGAAGTTCTTCTATCAGGAAAACAGTCTTTCTGGAGGCTGTTACATCAGCCAGATTCAGAGTTACAGGCCCTTTCCTGTAAAACTCCCTATCTGGTATTCCATAAAGACAGAGTCTCCTTGAGGATTAACACATCCTTCCTTAAGGTGGCATCTGAATTAAACTTAAGTCACTCTGGAATTAATTCAGTCAGGAAATCCTCCATTCTTTTTCCTCAAATTTTCAAACAAAGGTGAATACATTGCATGCCAACTCAGGTTCTGCCTTCACAGGATTAAATAGTTCAAAAAGTGTTAATTGTTTGCCTTCTTCAGATCAAAATTGGGCAAAGCAGTTGCCAAAGTTACTCTTTCAAAATGGCTCTTGTACTGCATTTTTTGTGTATAATAGAGAGCTTGTCCATGCCCTTGTGAAGTGAGCTTTAGGTTTAGATTGCAATAGCCATGTCAATGGCCTTTATGAGGAGACTCCCCATCGATGATTTGTGCTGCAGCAAATTGGTCAACAGTTCACACTTTTGTTATCATTATAAACTGGATTTACAGTCCAGATCAGTCATCTTTTGGTTCCACCATTCTCAGGAATGGCCTTTCTTGATACCACCCAGGTAAAACAGCTTATGAATCTGCCCCATGTGTTGAATCGGGCAAAAATAGACAACATTGGATACAAAAGTTATGAAATTACCATAATGATAGATCCATGTTGTCTGATTTTAGTCCAGTTTAACCTCCCTCCTGCCCTCATCCAAATTGACAGAGATGGGCTTCTGGTGACCAGGTGGTTCTCACTTAAATCCTGTCTATAAGCAGTCCTAACAGACTGCCTTCCACTCCTGCGTATTACTTGCCTGCTAGTGTTTAGCTTTGAATATAGTATCATAGTTATAAATTATCATTTATTGTGGCAAACTCAATATAAGTCACTAAGGTGGAGTGGAGGGAATCATTGGTAAAGGAGGAGTCAGAGCCCTGGATCCGAGAAGCTTCAAATAAATGCCGAGGTCAGATCAGATTAGACAAACCCACACACTGAACTGGATGAAAATCAGGCAACATGGATCTATAATTTTGGTAAATATATAACTTTCGTTTCTGTTTTCTAATAGTAACCTGAAAGTAACCCACCGGTCTGCCCATTTACAAAGCCATTCTTCTGAACAACCCATATTGATTGATTTTTGTTTTTGAATAAGATAGTATGATACTACCTGTACATTTTATTACAGAGAAAGAGAGAGAGGAATCAGAAACAGAAATAAAAGGACCAGAGTTCATAATTGTGATAAATGCACTGCTGAACTGGAAGGGTGGATTCATATAGTGCTTAATGAATATCTCAAGTTCTCTGGAGGTTAGAAAAGAATAATTTACTTAAACAGTGTATTTTGTTACTTCCGAATTTCTAACTTCGGCAGCAATTGTGAAGTTAGCTGTCTGTGCTGCAGTAATGACGATTACATTTAACTGGGAACTTTAGAAATAAAATTATAGAGCCTTACATGAATTATAACTGAGTAATTATTTATAGTATCAACTTTTTTTTTGAGTTGATATTTTATGCGAGTATAATTTCTTAACAGTAGCCCAAAAACTTACAAAATGCAACCACCAAAAAACAAATGTTTCATGTCTGAAATCCTCTTGATTTGCCATCCAAACTGCAGAATAAAAATGTATTTCTGCTGATTTGTCTTATAGAGCATATTATTCAGATTGATCTGGGCATTTCTGGCATATTAATAATTTTTTGGACATTGAATGTGATAGAAACATCAGTTCTGAATGTCTTGCATTAAACAGAAGAGGCTTTGCTGCTGGACAAGTTAAAAATGCATGCTATATTGTGAACAAGTACTGCAGTAGCAGTTTATCAGTGTGTGGGGAAGATAAAATTCCCAGTCTGACACTCCCTATATGCAGAAGAGATGGGTGACTTGTTTTTTTCCTGTACTTTTCATTTGAATCAAAACTATGCATACTCAATGAAACAGTCTTCTAAGACACTTAGTGTTGTAATGATTGCAAGCAAAAAAGTTGCTAATCTTCTCCCAAAGCTTCCTGAATCCGGTACCAACAATGGATTTCAGCTTTGGTTTGTATAAATTTGCAAACTGTAATGCTGAGGTATTTTCCCATGCCTTCAAACTTAAGGCACTATCATGAGTAGGTGAAAGGAAGCTGTTGTCAGTTCCACTCCTGAAGTGTCCAGCTCAGCTAACATCAGCCAAAGTCTTGAAAAAGAAAGCTGGGGATTAGTGCAGGACTAGTGACAAACATGAAATGATGTTGTCCTTTCCATTCTTCAACATATGGGTTTGCTCTTGTTCAAGAGATTCGATCTCTCACTTTTCTTTGGATCTTACATCCATTTCTTCAGTGGGTCCAAGCTCTTATTCCATTAGACCTATTCCTCAGGGACAGCCAGTGTCTTCTAGTGTCCAGACAGTTCCATTGGGGGAATTTCCCCTCTCTGGACACCTCCCCAGAGTATCCTGCTGTGGAAGTTCCCTGTAAGAGAATGTGCAAAAGGAGGAGCAAAAATTCCCCTGTAGAATGTCTCACAGAGGATACTGACTTCAAAGAAGGGGAAAGGTCCCTCAGATCACCACCTGATAAACATCTCATTCAGAGACATTTTGGAAATCCTTAAGCAGAAAGATGGTTGGTCCTCAGATAATCCTTCCCTGGAGGAGTCAGCATTTCTGGAAGCTCTTGGTTTTGGCCCATCTATGTCTTGGGTGACCCCCTGGCTGACCAGCTTATTGACCTAATTTCTTGCCAGGCATGGAATGAACTGGACTATGTCGAACCAGTTCCCCGTCATCCAAGATTTTGGCACCATCAAAAGATAGACTCCACTGGAGCAAAGGAGTCCCTGTTGATGGTATGGTTGTGGTGGCAGCTGCAAAAAAAGATGCTAACTGAGAAGAACTCTGCTGTCCTTCCCCCTAATAGTGAGTTGAGGGCATTGGACAGATTTGGAAAGTGCATATTTGCTTCAGCAACCTTTGCTTGACGTCCCTGAATTATCTGCCACATTTTACAAGACTTAGAAGACTGCAGAAGGTTTTGACCAAGGAGCTGTCCAAATCCCTCTCTGAGTCCATGTCTGTAGAGGACTATAAAAGATCATCCTCACAACTGGCCACTCTGGCATTTCCAATGCATTCCTGAGGTTGATATACCATGTTGCAAAGGTTATCTTATGGGTCGCCCATTCAAGCATTGCCATACGGAGACATGCCTGGATGCAGTTATTTGACTTTGTGGACCCTTTCAAGTCTTCTTTCATCAATGCTCTTTGTTTTGTTCTGTTAAAGAATGCTCTGCCACAATGAACAAGAAGGAAAGACCCTGTCTACCATAGGGATTCACTTTTCTACCCCTTAATGATCCTTTTCCTGGAATCGGGGGGGGGGGGGTAAGAAAATGTCTTTCCCTAAATCACAGGGATCTTTCCAGGACACACGCACTGGAACAACTCCTTGAGAGGCAGAGAAGGGAGTTCAAATGGAAGACATCATCCTTGTGGCAGAGGGATCCTGCAAAACCAGGGTTTCAGAGATTACTTTCTGGATAGACCCTTTCATTGCTCCTGAAGGGTTACCTGACTGCTCACCTCTGGAGGCAACTGGGGGGTGCTTGTCCTTGCACCCAGATGCCTGCACCTGTATAACGAACAATTATTGAGTGCTAAAAATAATATCCATTGGTTATTTTAATATATTTTTTCCAGATTTCAATAGCCAAACAATGAAAGTTTTCCAATGTTCCACCCAGATAGAGAGTAGCTGCAGTTCAAGAAATTCAGAAGCTGCTGGACAAGAGTCATCCAGGTGGTCCCACCAGACAAAAGAGGATTTGGAGCTTACTCAAAGTTATTTTTACTGCCAATGAAGACAAGAGGACCTGAGACCAGTTTTGGATCTAAGCAACCTGAACCAGTTTGTGAGGAAATCAGAGTTGTGAATGGTCAAAGTTCAGTCTATTCTGCTAATTGGATGTGTTCAGTCAATCTTCAGGATAAATACTATCACATCAAAATGAACAGACACTTCCAAACATACCTGTGCTTTTGGTTGGGAGCCATTAGCTATCAGTTCAGAGTCCTGCCCTTTGGCCTCACTATAGCCCCCAGGTTGCTTACCAAGTGTATGGCAGCAGCAGTAGTAGCTGACATGAGACTGGTAGGATTCTGAGTGTTTCCATATTTGTACGATTGGCTCCTCACTGCCCCAACCAGGCATCTCCTAGAACAGTCCAGGAACTATTTGCTCCAGGTGTATCAAACACTAAGCATTACAGTCAACATTTCCAAATACAAACTACAACCAGTACAGAGCCTAGATTTAATAGGTTCCCAGTTAAACATAATAAATCAGATTGTTTCTCTGCCTGTTCATCATATAGGTACAGTCAAGTTTCAGGTTCAGCAAATTCTTGTTCATCCTGCTCCCCCAGCCAGACTTATCCTTCACACTGCAGGTTCAGTGGCAGCAGCTATAGTCTTAGCCCCCTTTGCATGGTCCTATATATGTGTTCTCTAATAAACTCCATTTGTTCAGTGGTCTATTCTGAAACATCATCTACCCTTCTTAGTTTCTGAACACCCAAGTGAGTTTGACTATCTTCATTGGTTGAACCAGTCAGATAACATTTGCCTGGGCCGCCCCTTCATTCTGTCTGCTCCAAGACCACAGTGACCATGGACACCTCCCAATTGGGGTGGGGGGATTTTTTTGGGAAGGACAGTCCAAGGCACAGGGTCCCCTTAAGAGACCAATTCTCACATCAATGTCCTAGAGATAACAGCAGTCCTAATAGCATTACAGGCATTTCAAAATGTTCTCCCTCTGGGGACTGTTGAGATTCAAACTGACAATATGTCCATAGTCTGGTACATCAGCAAACAAGGGGGGGGACCCTGATCTGACCCCTTCCGTTGAGAAATTGTGTGTGTGGCAGTGGGCAATCTCCTCCATTCACTTTCTATTGATAAAGCATATTCTGGGGAAATCTAACATACTAGAGGACAAACTCGGCAGGTCTTCTGTTACCTCATGAGTGGTTGCTCAGTCAGTCAGTTGCAGAGAAGATTTTGCATCGTTGGGGCCAACCTTGCTGCGATCTCTTTGCATCTCCACACAACAAGTGCAGCAGGTATTTTGCCCTGACCCCCCCTCTGGGGGAGTTATGGAAAGATGCTCTAGTCCACGTTTGGCCCTCTGTTCTCCTTTACACCTATCCCCCGCCACCTCTTATTTCAAAATTCTTACAGAAAGCCAGTCGGTTGAAGAGCACGGTTATCCTAATTGCCTCCTTTTGGCCTCACCAGGTGTGGTTTCTCTTCCTGTGGTCTGATCCTTAACCCATCCTTTCCAGGCTTGCTAGTTGTTGTTGAAGCACCTACCAAGGGGAGAAAATGCTGAGAGAAGAAAAGGAGCCACTTTTGTGATTTTAAGTATTTTCTTCTGATTTTTTTGTTAAGATTTACTGCTTTGCCGCCTACTTTTTGGCATTTTCCGGCTTGCTAAAGTTTATATCTGTATCAGAAACAGTATTTAGAACACATCTAGAGCCTGTTTACTGCATTTCCTGTGTTGCACTTAATTTAAAATCGTTTTTTTCTCTTAAAACTGCATTTTACCTGACTTTGGCCTAGCACTCAAGTGTGGGGTCATTTATTGCACTGTTGTGAATATTCTGCTACTTGTGTATCTCTGCTACCTTTAAACTAAGACAGAAAAAGAAAAAAACAAAAAATCTTGCTTTTTTCCCACTTTCTGAAATTTAAGAAAGTTCAGTTACAGATTTGCTGTTCTGAACTGTTTGTAAGTTTCTAGAAGGCCAGTGCTTGCTTGGGCTAAAGGGAAGTCTCTGTGTTCGCCAGTGGCAGTGGTTAACACTGAACAGCCTGCCTGTCCCTGTAGGAGTGGTTACTGCCTAGAAGCTGTAGTTTTATTGGCCATTTTGGGTCAATTGTAAACTCATTGATCTCTCTCTCTCTCTTAAAACCCTACAACTCTCTTTTTGTGCGGTTTTGCGGACTGAGCAGCGTCGGGCTGCGCCTCCTAAACAGGTTTAAACTATTCCAGGCTCCACAAAGTCTGCTCTTCATTTTTTCCCTTAGAACTGTTCAAACTCTCAAAGTACACACTCTATTCTCTTTCTAAAGCCCTGCACTTGCTCAGTTCTTATAAGGAAACACTAACTAACTAAAGCACTACACCCTGCTAGACTTCTCATAAGTACTATGCTCCCGATTGACCCTTTCTGATCAAGTGTAAAATCAGTTCCCTTTACTAATCTGATCAGTGAAAAACCAGTTCCCTATACTAATCTGGTATGTCCAAGCGTCAGTTTCAGGGTTACTCTCCAGTCCAGCTGGTGAATCTGGGAATTTTGAGGCAATGTTACAATTGCCTTATGTACACAGACAACCCTCTCCTCCTTCCAACAAACTCTAATACATGTGAGAGATGCAGTTACACAGCCAAACTGGAGGCAGAGCTCTCTCAACCCAAGACTGGCACAGTCAGTCAGGAGGAAAAGGTAATCACTCGCACCACAAATCCAGTCTCACATAGACCTATTGCATCTGCATACCCAACACATAAACACACAAAAACATACTCGGAGGCTCTAAATAAAAACTTGCCTAATCAGCAAAGTCCTCCAAAGCAGATATCCAAGCAACAGCCACCACTCAACAATACCCACAAATCACATATCTCACAAAGTCAGTGTGCCTCACAGTCACAGCCCTTAAGGCTAAACAACACACCAAATACACTCGTTATAGGGGACTCTATTGTACGGCACACTGACATCCCGCTCACCAGACTGAACAAGGAGAAGGTCACTGTAAGCTGCCTGTCGGGTGCCAGGATCCGCCACATAACGTAAGCACTCAGGTCACTCCAAAGCAAGTACAAATATGACTCCATCATTGTCCATGCTGGTGTGAATGACCTGAGACGTACCTCCCTGGACTACATGAAAAGAGACATAGAGGAGCTCTCTGATCATGTAGCCCAGGCTGGTATGACCTTGACCTTGAGTAGCATCTTGCCCTCACCAAGAATGATATCACAGTATAAAGACAAAATGATCAGTTTCAACAATTGGCTAAAGTATTGGTGCCATTCAAAGGGGATCCAGTGTCTGTCAGCCTCGGATGACATGCTCGACAAGCCACGTTGCTTCGCTAGGGACGGCTTCCACTTGTCACCCTTAGGCTTTCGTATACTGGCCAAGGCTCTTGCCACCCCCATAGTGCCTTTTTTAGGCAAGGCTCAAAGGACAAACTCACCTCCATAGAAAACCCAAGGATAAAAAAACTAAAGGTAATGCTACTCAATGCCAGAAGTCTAAACCTCAAGATGCACGCATCTCGAGGCTCTCCTCAGTATGGAGAAAATCGATGTCTGTGCAGTAACAGAAACCTGGTTCAAGGCTCCTGAGAGCACCCCAGCACTACCAGGTTATAACTCATACCATACTTTTCGGCCCCAAAACTCGGACCGAAGCACAAAAGGAGGGGGAGTATCTATATTCATCAAAGATACCTACACCTCCAGGTTAGTGGCACTGCATGAACCATCGGAAACCATCCATGTGCAACTAACAATGGGCAAAACTGCCTTTCAGTTTGTAGCCTGCTACAGCTCACCCTCCCTTTCACAGGAACCCCACTTGGCATTCCTGAGAACACTGGAGAATATGAAGGTCTGTCCAAACACTATGTTATTGGGTGACTTCAACTACCCAAACATTGATTGGGAAAACTACTCAAGCCCAAACACCCTCGCCCAATGGTTCCTTGAATTTATAAACTCTAACGTGATGGAACAACTGGTCACCACTCCCACAAGAGGGAACAACATATTGGACCTGGTCATCACCAACATGGGGACTCTATGTTCCACACCAGAGGTAAACCCCTCATTGGTAAGATCAGACCATAAACTAATTTCCCTGGACATCCATATCCCGTCCCCACCCCTAGCCAAGGAAATCACTGTAAAGAATTTCTCAAAAGCTAACTTGACACTTCTCAAGACTGAGGTGGAATCCTTCAAAGCCCCCGGGCCAGAGGATAATACAGCCCAATCCGCAGAATCCTTTACAATTGCATTCTATGTGCACCTGCGAGAATGCGTGGATCGTGCTATCCCAAATAAAACCAAGGCTCACTCCTCCAAAAAGAGGAGACATGTCTGGTGGATCTCGGCCATAAATAAGCTATACAACAGAAGGAGGAAGCTACTACATGACAGAGCAAAATCCCAAAAAGGGAAGGCATCTCTGATCAGTATTAGCAAGAAACTACGAGCCCTCATAAAATCATCAAAGGCCAGTTTCAAAAGAAAAATTGCCCTAGACACTAAAGATAATCACAAGGCCTTCTTTAGTTATGTCAGGAATATGGGTGGAAACTCCGAGATATGCTCTGAATTGTTGCATAACGGTACAAAATATACCGAACCTACAGACGTAGCCAACATCCTGGCAGACAGATTCAGTGGTAACTTCTCCCCCCTTTCCCCCTCAAAGGAGCAAATGCCTATCCCACCTGAATGTAACCTCCCTGACATCACAGATGCACAGGTGAAAGCTGCCCTCTCCAAAGCAAAAAACACATGATCTGTGGGACCGGACGGTGTCCCAGGCTGTCTTACATGAGCTCCAAGAAGAACTGAACCCTCACATTAAGTCACTGTTCAAACTTAGCCTTACTACAGGATATGTACCCAAAGAATGGCGTACAGCTACAGTGGTCCCACTCCACAAAGGTGGCACGACAACAGACCCCAGGAACTATCGCCCCATAAGCCTGACTAGTCTGGTCTGTAAAGCTATGGAGCGTATTATCATGGAACTCATAAACAAAGACATTAGGAGCCTCCAGACACTGGACCCTACCCAATTCGGCTTTGTTAGGGGCAGATCTTGCCTCTTAAACCTAGTTGATTTCTTTGAAACAGTTACCAAAGCCATAGATGAGGGCAAGGTAGTCCACACAGCCTACCTGGACCTCGCAAAAGCCTTCGACACAATACCCCACTCGGGCATCATAAATAAGCTTACCAGCTTAAATCTCAACCCTATATCACAAGGTGGGTTGCACACTGGCTCAGGGATAGAACCCACATGGTCAGAATCGCAGGTGCCACGTCCGAATCCAAACCGGTTACAAGTGGCGTCCCACAAGGCTCAGTTCTGGGACCTCTCTTATGCGGTATATACTTCTCTGAGGTTCAGGCTAACACGGGGGGACTATGGCTGACAAAGTTCGCAGATGACTGCAAACTGGGAGTCATAATCGACTCTCCAGCTGACACAAGCATCCTCCAAAAGGGTGTCACGGAGATGGATGCTTGGTGCCAGAACCACGGCCTCAAGGTAAATGCTAAAAAGTGCATAGTCATCCCCTTTGGGAAAAACAAAGTGCCCACAAATTACCACATAGGTGGTAATCCATTAAGTATGGAAGACGTAATTAGAGATTTGGGGACCAACATAGATAGTAATCTCTCCTTTGATAATCACATTGCCAAAGTGGTTAGAAAGACCTTCTACATAGCCCACTTTATCACAAAGGGTTCGCATCTAGATCGAGAGGTCATTGTGCCCCTCTACTCGTCACTCATCAGGCCCATAATTGAATACAATGCCCCTTTTGGGATGTACCTTACCCGACACCTGCAGCAACTGGAGAGACCCCAAAAGTACCTCACCAAGAGGATCATGGGCTACAAACATATGTCCTGTGCAGCTAGACTAAAGAAACTCCAGCTCTACTCAGTTGCTTACCGCCTACTCAGAGGCGATCTATGCCTGAAGTACAAAGCCATGTCTAACCCAGAATTAATGGACATGCTCCACCTCAAAAAATCCAAATCCCTTAGAGCTACACGCTCCAGGGACTTAAACCTCAGTACAAAAATAAATAGGACATGCTGGAGGGACAGATTCATTTCCCAGAGGCTCCCCTCACTCTGGAATAAAATACCAATTCATGTTAAACATAGCCCCTCGCTGACCCTCTTCAAGCAAAATCTGGACGCGTGGATGGGAAATCGCAAATTCACCCCTGGGATCTCTTCTGTGTCCCTGCTCGACAGAGGCATGGTAAACTAATCTTAAAGGGCTACCTTCTGTGACCTACTATACAGAGGCACAGTAGGCTAATCTAATAGGGAGGTGGAAGCCAAATACACTCGGGCTAGGCTTATAAATGCCCTAGGGCAGATAGCCTAGTATCTACCTATGAACCTATATGTTGAAGAAGAATGAAAATGGACAACATAGATGCATAGTTATGGTGAATACATAACTTTAATAGTTATAGTTATGGTGAATACATAACTTTAATAGTTATAGTTATGGTGAATACATAACTTTAATAGTTATAGTTATGGTGAGTACCATAACTTTAATGGTTATAGTTATGGTGAGTGCATAACTTTAATTTGCTTACTGATGGTATTTCTACATGTGGCTGAGTTGAAATTCCTTGAGTGTAGGTTGCCTGAAACCCAAAATGTAGAAGAACTTGATGCTAGTTACTGTTTTCCATAGGATGTTATTGCTTGTGTGGTTTCTAAATGTGGACCAACAGTGATTCTCTCTATAGGGAGATTTCTCCCTTCTTTGAGTCGGTGCAACTGTGGAGTTAAAATATACAGGTTTGGTGAGCATGAGGGGCTTTTCCCTCACATTGGGGTTAACTTTTTGCCCTTCTGTGTTTTGCGCATTATTTTTGGCATTTCTGATGTTTAGAGTTTTACTCTTCTGCATTTCATAGTAGAACCCTTGCTGATTGGATGGTTGCAGGGTGGGGAGAGAAAGAGAGAGAGAGGCCAGTCCTGTAGACTAGGGATATTCTTTTTCAGAAGTGTTTGTTTAGAATGAAGATGAACAGGATCAGAGAGAGATGGGACAATTTGAAGAAATAAAGAAATCAAAAGTCCTTCCAGCTAAAGGTGTATTTTTATTCTCGCTGGAATATGCTTTACTGTTTGTTACTTTATTGGCTGCATTTGTAACTACAACAGATTACATGCAACACTGAACAAGATCTGTTAGGATATGATACATGTCCCCAAATGTGAGAAAAGCTCAGCATGTTTCCAGTCACATGGCGTGCAATACCCTGGTGTTGAATTTATAAACTACTTCATATAAAAGTGCTCTACTGTTGGGGAATCTGTTAAAATTTGTGTGTAATATTTTTATTTAAGAAACTCCTCCTGTATTTGCCTTAGTAACATCACATTTTTTATTTGAGTGGTTCACTAGGGCCTTCACCATATTGGGTCCCAGAGTATGGAATGCATTACCACTGTTAGGTGTTCAGATACTTTTGAACAATTTATATCCAGTATGATTACTCACAACTGTAAATAAGTATACATGCACAGGCTGTTAACCTCTTATCTGTTTTGTAGCTTGTCATAAAGTTTTTGTAAAATGAGGCATGTGATGCACTGGATCTAGGAGTGGGTCAGGAGTAACTGTCCTTGCTCTTAACATTTCCTTTCATGTTCTGATTATAATGTTTTATTTACATGTTGAGCCTACCTTTCATTTTGGCTTTTTAGTTTTATTCTTTTTTTACATAACAAATTGTAACTGAGAAAGGACTTTTGGACACATTCCACTTGCTCATGTAAAATAAATAAATACATACATAAACACACTGCCTTTAATCTTTAATAATCCAAGTGTTTAAAAGCTAAATACCTTTCAGTACAACATGTAGTAAAGTTAGCAAAAGCGAGGTTAAATTTAATACAAAATCATGTATAAGCAATTATATTTTCAGAGACCTTCTAATGTAGGATTATAGAGAAATGGTCCTTAACTGAAGAGGGACTAAATACCATACAACTGAGAGTTGATAAGCAAAAACATGCCATCGAGATATTTCAGGGTGACTCCTGAAACACTAACAACCCAACTCCAGCTGACTGAAACTGGCAAGCTGGGTTGGTGGGAACTGACTGTTCTTTTAAGTGAACAGAACCCAAGCTGTTCAGTACATAGAGAGTCATTATCAAGAACTTAAACACTGGCTTTGTTGCATCTTTTAGTCAGTGCAGATCCTGTGGCATTTGTATAGTATGGCAGAATCTGGATCTGCTAGAAACAATTGTGGGTGCAGAATTTGGGTCTATATTAGAATACCGAACATTTAAAATGTTGAGTGTTCTAATATTGACTCGTCAGCGAATGCTGAAAATATAGAAGAAACAGAAAACCGGATTTTTTTCTAGGGAAAGAATTTGGTTGCCCCTTTCTGTTGCTTTGGTATTTTCAGCGCTCTGGTGGAAAGTTACGAGTCGGGTTCAGGTAAGTGTGCAATTGAGTGCAGGTTAGGTTAGTTAGGGTTAGGGTGTGGGTTAGGTATGTGTGCGATTGTGGACATGAGGGTTCGGGTGGATTAGGTAAGTTAGGGTTAGGGCGCGGGTCAGGTAAGTGTGTGATTGTGTGGACGTGAGGGTTAGGGCGGGGTATGTGAGTTAGGGTTAGGGTGCGGGTGAGGTGAGTGTGCGATAGTGACGGACCTTTGGGTTAGGGTTTGGGTTAAGGTAATTGGATAGTTAGTGGTGTGTGTATAGTTTAGTGTAGGGTTAGGTGCAAGAGTTGAGATGTATGTGTGTGGATTGCTGTTTGTTTGGGGTGCTTGTGTTGTGTGTATGTGTTTTTTGGAACAGCGAATTTTTTCCCTAGGAAAAAATTCGCTGTTCTGAATGTTCGATGTTTAGTATTTTTGATTGGTAGGGTTCGATATTAGAACATTTGACATTTTGAATGTTCGGTGTTCTAATATAAACCCGCAGAATTCTTCGTGCAGTGAAGTAGTTCAAGGTTGCTTTTGCAAAACTCATGATAGAGTGAGGCACACTAGTGTGGACTGTATGGCATCAAAGCATAGACAGCAGATTAAAGATCTCTTCGGAGTTGAAATATTTATCTTTGCAGCATCTACAGGATATACAATGTGAAGCTTCTGAACCGCTTTTCTTAATTGCATAGCAGAGTATGTTTTACTACCCAACATCCTATATAGCAATTGTTAATAAATTCAGTTAAGTGATTACAGGTATCTCTGGAATAAGGAAAGTCTGTAATGAGTCTCAGAAAACAGTTTGCTGAACAGATTCCATCTTAAAGGTGAACCATGGTTCAGTCTTGAGCCCTGGGTAATGCACGGACTGTAATTGTGGTTGGAATGAAAATGGAGTTTGTGCTTGCAAAATGCAAGCTTAGTTTGGATGCCTATTATTATCTAGTGAGATTTATGCAGCATCAAACCACCCTACAGCACTGTTTTGAGAGGTGGAATATAGTGCATGCTTTTTGGCAGAAAAGGTTGCTAAGATTTTGCAATCCTGCTGTCATGACACATCTGTAGATCATCATAGTGTGTCTGGTAAGAGTGGTTTGGGCATTTGCTTGGGAGAATTTCCTTTGTAGTCAATCCATATTTTATCCGTATATATATTGTAATGTAACTTGTCTTAGTTTGGCCCGCCTTAACACAGAATCCAATAAACATCTACAATTTCATGATAATTTATACTGGGCTACTCTGAGTAAGATATTGAGACTGTTGCTTTAGTTATGATTTTAGGGCATATGGATGTCTGTAGCAGAAGATTGCCATCTCAAAATATACAAGTCAGTGGTCAGAATATTGGCTATGGTAATGACCTGTGAATGGTGTTAGCTTCTACAGAATTATGTTTGATATCCTTATTTACAAGCATTTGTACTGAGCAGATCTAAGCAATTCAGCTTATGAGAACACAACAGAAGTTTTTTTTTGTTTTACATGAGGAATATTAACTGTAGTCTTCATTGAATTATGTATAGTAGTAGTTTTATTGACCAAAATCTCTTGCTGTACGGGATGCACACCTTCTCACCTTGAAAATTAAAGAAGTATATTTTTTAACTGAGACTTCCACTGGGGTTATTGCTGTTAGTCCCTCAAATCATTGTATTACATGGAAGGTTGTAATTAATGGTAACTTAGTTCACAGTGAAATATAGATAATTTCTAGTGTTAAAAAGTAGTCACATGTTTAATGTCAGCATTATTTTTCACCCAAGGGTGTGATTTTTATATACTTTGGCCCCCTGCTCAATAGTGTGAATTTACTCATTGTGCAGCCCTTGTGAAATTGATGCCTGCACCCTATGTGGCATATATTTTAAGTGCTTAGATTTTGGAACCTCTGATGTGATTCTTGATGGCCCTTGCTGTGGGTTTGAAGGCTCATGATGGAGAGAGATGGCCCTAGTTGGCTGATGGGAAAAAGCAACCACTAAACTCTTTGCCCCAGACAACATACAGTTTTTGAGGATGCACTTTGTAGTCCATAGAGTGTTTTTTAGAGCAACCTTAAAGGGTTTATGACACTTCAACAAATTCAGATTAGTTTTCACTCCTTCCCATAGCTTTCGTATCCTTACTTTTCTTCCAAATTGTTAAACCTGTAATTTCTATCTGTGTTGATTGATTTCCAGCATCTCACTTACTGTGCATTCATTTTCAAATACTGGTAAGGCAGCTGAGGTATGTAATCTTTTTTCAGTCTACTATCCATTAACAGAGTTGAAATGGTGAGATGAGTTGTTATGGTAGAATGTTAATGTTTTCCAAAACTGCCAGAAGACGATCCTTATAGATATTGCTATATGTTTTTTCTCATGATGTAAGCTGTATCCTCTTGCCTAAAGTTTATTAATACAAATGGGTTGGATGTCATGTATTTGAATTCCCACTTGCACACAGATATGAATTCCTGAATTTTATATTGCAGGCCATTGTCTGATATAACAGCATCAGGTTTCCTCTGTGTCAGAAATGTAGCATTCCTTCCGCAAATCACACTTGCATTTGTTGTATTTGACAATTTGATTATTTCAGGGAACTTGAAATACTAATTCACACATAAGAAGTACATGGCTTTTTTTTTTTTTTTTTTGAAGTGGAACAAATCAGTACCTACTTAACTCTGTGGGTGATAATGTACTAGTTATGATATAATCTTCTCCTTTGGACTGTGGATCACCAAACAGGCCGTGGCCTGCTTCTCTTCTTGGGATTAGTGCTAACATTTTGCTTCTGGTGAGAGAAGAAGCAAAGGGGTATTGTATCCCAACAGAGTGAAGCTGTGCTGAGACCAGCATTAGTAGACAGTAGCCATTCATGCAACTCCCCTTTTTTTCATCATTCTTGACAAGCTAATTCTTTATTTTTCAGTAAGTACTGCTTGATTTCTTTCTAACTTCAGAATATCTGCCTAAATACTTCATCCTTAAATTTTCAGGGTCTATATATTAGTTTCCCCTGACGTGCTTGGCAGTGCTGTGTACAGACTTGAACACATTGAGTGACATTTTTCCTGTAAAAGGAATATATAAGGAAACAGCTCTAGTACATGGTAATAATGACCATCCCTCTTGGCATGTGTAAAGGTCAGTTTACTGTGCTTTCTCCTATTAAGCTGGTGAACTTGGGCATTCTTAGGCAGTGTAGCAACTGCCTCGTGTACACAAACAACCCTCTCCTCTTACCTCCTAACACACATACTTGTGCGAGAGGCACTTGTATATCAAAATTGGAAGCCATGCACTCTCAAGCCAAAACTGGAATAGCTGGTCAAGAGGAGAAGGTCAACACCTGCACCACACCACATGCAACAAATAGCCTTCCAGGGCACCCACCAACACAGCTCTCACATAAAAACAGAAACCTCACACCCACCTTCGCGGAAGCTCTCAATAGAAATCTACCCAAACAGCAGAGACCTCCAAGACAGAAATGCACTCTACCACCACAACACAGCACAAGACACACAGCTCACCTACTCAGTGTGCCCCCTCAACCTAAGCCCCTAAGGCAAAACAGCTTGCCCAATACACTAATCATAGGTGACTCAATAGCGAGGCACACTGATGTCCCACTCACTAGGTGGAATAAGGAGAAGGTAACAGTTGGCTGTCTATCAAGTGCCTGAATCTGAAACATAACACACACACTCAGGTCACTCCTCAACAAGTATGACCCTGTCACTGTCCATGTGGGTGTGAATGACCTGAGATGCACCTCTCTGGACTAGCTGAAAAGAGACTTGGAGGAGCTCTTGGATTATGTGGCCCAGGCAGGTATGACCCTAGCCCTGAGCAGCATCCTACCATTGCCCAGAATGATACTGCAGTACAGACAGAAAATGATTGACTTCAGCAATTGGATAAGTTTCTGGTGTCATTCTTAGGGGATCCATCATCTGTCTGCTTGGGATGACATGATTGACAGACCTCCTTGCTATTGTCAATGATTTGTTATACACTGTTGAAAATAAAAAAGCAAAATATTAAGATATTTTAGCTAGTATTGATTTAAAATGTAATGAAGTACACAATAGGAAACTAAAGAAAATAAATAGGGATGTTAGGGAATATCAGGAAAATACACACTATCCTAAACTTAAAATTGTGAGAACATATACACATTTTCAGGACAATACTGATGGGGAAAGACGAGATGAAGTCATTTATGATGAGAATGGAGAGAGAACTCCATATAATTTATGGAGTTATTTGGATTTTCCGACACTTTGGAGATCAGAAAGATTGAAAAACAAGGGGCCAGTGAATTACAGGAACAATGTATGGAAAAGGCAACACAGAGATTATCAGAGGTAGTGGTTGACAGTAACATTGTTTGCACTGGCCCAAAAAATGTCTATAAAGACTTCAATATTTTTAACTACAGTGATATTAAAATAGAAAAAGGACATTTTGGGCTTTTTTCAAAAGGTTTTACTTTTGTTCCTAGAAGGAAGATGGATATACCAAATTTATTGGTAAATTTTAAATTATTTATTAGAAAAAAGAATCTTGAACTGTTTTTGCATGGACATAATAGACAAATTAATTCAGATACTCCGTTAACTAGGGGCAGAAATTTTAATCCCCCATTACACCCTCAATTAAAGAATTTTGAAGTAATGGTTGAAAATGAACTTAAAGAAGCCCTCAGTAAAAATAGTGATATCTAACTTGACAAATGAAGAGAGAAACCTTTTGGAAGCATGCAGGAACAATAGAAATTTAAGAATCATGAAGCCTGACGAGTGTGTGTGTGTGTGGGGGGGGGGGGAGGGGGTGATTGTTATGGACAAAATATTATTTGAAGGAAAGATGTTGGATATTTTAGGGGATGATAGAAAATACAGTAGAATTTCCCTAAGTGAAGTGAATATTGCCTACAAGATAATATACTTGTGTTTAAATGATTTACTTCTAGAAGGCCTTATAGACAGGGAGACTTTTTTTTTCCTTCATGGGGGTAAACCAAGGGTTCCTTCTATCTCTGGAATTCCGAAGATCCACAAAGATGTCCATAATCCCCCCCTCAGGCCAATAGCTTTTGCCGATGGTTCAGTCACAGCCCTGTTAGCTAAGTATATTGATTCTAAGTTAAAGAACTTATCATTGAATGGGGCCAGTGTTATCAAAGATTCCTGGGACTTACCAAAATCAACAATGATTTATACTCTGAGGACTTAATATTTATAACTATTGATGTAATAGATTTATTTACTTCTGTTCCTCATGATGTTGGTATGGAATGGCTAGAAGAGATTTTATTTGACAATAGGAATATTTCACCTAGTGATTCTTGTACATGTTTAACTCTTATGGATTTGGTTTTGAAGAATAACTATTTATTTTGAGGGTGAATATTTCAGGCAGTTGAGAGGGGGTAGCTATGGGGACACATTGTGCACCAACATATGCAAATACAATTTTATCATGTTGGGAAAACAAGTATGTTCTTAATTCTGAATATACACAATAGTGTAGGTTTTATGCCCGTTTTCTGGATGACATTTGTCTTTTTTGGATTGGTTCTGAAGTCAAGTTTTTAGAATTTTTAAATTATTTAACTAATAGCACACAATTTCTCAGGTTTACTTATGAAATAGCTTACAATGAAATGAAATATTTGGATGTTAAGATTTCCAAGTTAGAGGGAAAATTTAAATCTAACATATACAGAAAGGACACTTTTTCAAATTCGTACCTACATTATAGTAGTGCGCATCCATTTTATCAGAAAAAAGAGTGTAGTGAAAGGACAATTTGTACGTCTCATTAGGATGATTTCTGACAATGAAGATTTTCAAAACGAATGTAAATACCTGATGGAACTTTTTAAAGCTCGAGGATACAAATGAGACACTTCATGAAGTAGTGCAGGCTAGAGACGCAAGCTTTGCCCCATTGTTAGGAAAAGGTGGTATAGATATTGGTCAGAGAAAGAATGATGGAGGTATGACCTACAATAAGGGTTTGAAAATTACATATGATGGTGGAGCTAAACTTGTTAGAGACATAGAGAATGGATGGAAAAAGTTTGCTAGTATATCTGACTTGAACAGTATATTTGAGAACCCCTTTAAATGTATTTACAAAAGGGGTCAGAACATAACATTCATCCTGGAAGGTGATACATCTAGGTACAAAGGTATAAATTCCAAAAAGGGAGGCACATATAAGTGTGGCAATTGTGCCCAGTGTGCCTATATTAAAGTAGGGGAAATGGTACATTTAAAATGTAGGAACAAAATTCTCAAAACCAGGGGATATGCTAATTGTAGTACAAATGGCATTTATTCAGCTTTATGCGACCAGTGTGATGCGTATTATGTAGGAAAAATGGAGAGGAAATTCAAAATGAAAGTGTACGAACACTAGGAGTAGTCTCTCCTTTGATAGTCACATCGCCACAGTAGTCAGGAAGTCCTTCTACATGGCACACCTCATCATAAAAGGGATCTCGTCCAGGAAAAAAGAGGTCATCATTACCCTCTACTCATCACTCATTAGACCCATTATAGAGTACAATGCCCCTTTTGGAATGTACCTCACAAGACATCTGCAGCAGCTGGAAAGGCCACAGAAGTACCTCACAAAGAGGATTACTGGACTAAAACAAATGCCCTACACTGACCGCCTCAAAAAACTTCAGCTTTACTTAGTAGCATATCGCCTACTCAGAGGTGATCTCTGCCTAACACATAAAGCTATGTCAAACCCAGAGCTGTTGGACATGCTACACCTAAAGAAATCCCAATCACTCCGAGCTACACGCTGTAGGGACCTAAACCTTGTCACCACAATAAACAGGACATGCTGGAGGGATAGATTCCTATCCCAGAGACTTCCCATACTCTGGAACAGGCTACCCATCTAAGTCAAGCAAAGTTCTTCATTAGCACTCTTCAAGAAAAATCTTGATGAGTGGATGGGAAATAGGAAATACACTCCGGGGATCACTTCTGTGTCTCTGCTCGTCAGTGGCACAGGAAAATAACTTTCTTGGGTGGCATAAGCCAGGGAACCTTGTTGGCTAGGCTTGCATAGGCCCTTGGGCCGATAGCCTAGTACATACCTATGAACACATGTATGATATCAGGAAGAAGAACATTAATAATGCCTTGTACAAACACAACCAAAGTTGCACTGATGCTAGTTTTGCTTTTTTTGCTATAGAAGTGTTACCTATAGATCCAAGGGATGGCCCTTGGGAAACCTGATTAGAATATAGAGAACTAGCAACTGTTCAAGAGAAATCTAGACCTGTGGATGGGAGATCATAGGTTTACCCCGGGAATCATCTCTGGGTCACTGCTGGACAGAGGCACAACAAACTAATGGGCACAGTATTTTTTCATATAAGGGGTGGCGTAAGCCACAATAATTTGGGCTAGGCTTATAAATGCCTTAGGGCAGATAGCCTAGTATAAACCTATGAACCTATGAACCTATGAAATGCTTATCTGGGTTTGAATGAAAATGCATCTTTGAAGCCAGTTTTAAAACTGAAATCAGCTAAGTTGTAATTCACAATTTAGTCACTAGATGGTGCTATTAGGTTTTAATATATACATTGTATAAAGTATATATAAACTTTTTAACACATTCTTATATATATTTTTATAAACATACTTATTTTTATCAGATGTGTAATATGTTTTTATAAATTCATGTTCTTAATGATTTTGTCCTTTTTAAACAGTGACTTTTTTAAATAGTGATTTTATGTAATAATTTTTAGACCATGTATTTGTCCTTTTAATTATACAGTTGATTCTGCGGTGGTACAGTGATAGAGTTGTTGCCTCACAGCAAAATGTTCTCCCGTTCGATTCTCGGCTGGAGCGCCTTCTGTGTGGAGTCTGCATGTCCTCCCCGCGGTCGAGTGGCCTCCGAAAGACATGCGTGAATGGGTGTGCCTTCGCTGAAGGTTGGGCTGGCAACTCGGCACCATAAAAATCTACTGCCAATCATTAGCGGACCGGAGTTCCGCTGTGGCGACCCCTAACCGGGAAAAGACAAACAACAATTGCACAGTTGATTTGATTGGTTTGGGGGTTTTAAAAAGTGTATATAATTAGTGTTTTAACTTTTAGTACACTCATCTGATGGAAGTTATAGGACGAAAATGCAGTGAACAAGTTAAAGCGTTTGTGTGGATTTATTGTGCTGTCAGTGTGCTTCTGTGTCTAGGTTAAACCCTTTTCAACTGAAATCCGAACTGCCTAACCAGTGCCCTTTATTTTTTTTTGGGTTTATTGTTGGAGTTGTTTTCAAGGCACTTTACCTTTTTTATCTAGACCTCAATGCTTTGTCAGAGATGGCCTGCATTTGTCACCCCTGGGTTTCTGGATACTGGCTAAGACTTTTGCCACCCCTATAGTGCCTTTTTAGGCAATGTTCCAGAGACCAAATTACCACCGTAACCGCTATAAATAAATGCAATCTGAGGGTCATGCTGCTCAGTGCTAGAAGTCTAAATCTCAATATGCACTTACTTGAAGCACTCCTCAAAATGGAGAGCATCGACATTTGTGCTCTAACGGAGACCTGGTTTAAAGCAGCAGAAAGCAATCCTGTGCTTACCAGGCTGTAATTCATTCCATACCTTTCGGCCCCAGAACATGGACCCGAAGCTCCAAACGTGGTGGTGTCTCCATATTCATAAAGGATATGCACACCTCCAGACTAGTAGCCCAGCATAACGCATCTGAGATAGTTCAGGTACAACTAACATTGGGTAAGATGGCGATTCAGGTCGTAGCCTGCTATAGGTCCCCAACCATGTCCCAAGCCTCACTCCATGTTCCTAAGCACCCTGGAAACTATTGGGGTCCAACCCAACACTCTCATACTAGGTGACTTCAACTACCCCTCCATCAACTGGGAAAACTACTCGTGCACCTATATACTGGCCCAACTCTTCCTGGAATTCATAAATTCCAATGCCCTGGACCAGCTCATTCTTACTCCTACTAGAGGAAGCAACATCCTTGACTTGGTTATTACTAACATGGGCAACCGTTGCTCTACACCAGTAGCCAATTCCTCCCTGGTTAGATCTGACAAACTAATCACCATGGAAATCCACATCTCACCCACACCCCCTGCAAAGGTAACCACCATGAAAAGCTTCTCCAAAGCTGACTTTAGGCTCCTAAACACAAAGGTGGCTAACTTCACGACACCCATGTCAATGGAAAATAGATGCATGACTGCCAAATCATACTCCAGTGCACTGTACAAACACGTACATAAATGCATAGAACTAGCCATACCCAACAGAACCAAGACACTCTCCTCCAAAAAAAGGAAGCCAATCCGTTGGTCCCCTGGCATTAATAAACTCTACAACAGAAGGAAGAAACTGTTGCAGAAAAAGCTGAAGTCCCAAGACTGGAAAAACTCCCTTATTAGCCTCAACAAAAAGTTGAGATCCCTCATCAAAACCTATAAAGCCAGCTATGAAGGCAGAATTGTGGCAGACACTAAAAGCAACCACAAAGCCTTCTATAGTTATATGCAGAATCTCCACGGCAGTACACAGGTGTGCTGCGAGTTACTGCACAATGGTACCTCCTATACTGAGCCAACAGATATTGCCAACATACTGACCAACAGATTCAGTTCAACTTTACCCCCCCACCCCCCCAAAGAACCAGTCACAATACCAGAGGAATGCCAGGCACCCAGCATTACTGCAGCACAGGTTAAAGCTGTATTGTCCAAGGCCAAGAATACAGCTTCCGTGGGACCCGACCATATCCCTGGATGTGTTCTACATGAACTACAAAGTAAACCCGCACACATCTCTGTGCCCTGTTCAATCACAGTCTCACCTCAGGCTTTGTCTCTACCAAATGACGGACTGCTACAGTCGTTCTTCTCCATAAAGGGGGAGTGACTACAGACCCTGGGAATTATTGCCCCATTAGCCTGATGATTCTGATATGTAAGGCTGCTGAGCCCATCATCATGGACCTAATAAACAAGGATATAATGACTCTCCAAACTCTAGATCCCACGCAGTTTGGTTTTGTGAAAGGTAGATCATGTCTGCTCAACCTGGTTGACTTCTTTGAGTCGGTCACCAGAGCTGTGGATGAGGGCAAGGCAGTTCATACAGCCTACCACAATCTGGCCAAGGCCTTTGATACCATTCCCACTCAGGAATTATTGATAAACTCGCCAAATAGGCATCAACCCCTATATCACTAGGTGGGTTTCAAATTGTCTAGCAGATAGAACCCGCAGTATGAAAGTAGTGGACTGCAAGTCAGACTGCTGACCAGTCACAATTGGAATCTCACAGGGATCAGTCTTGGGTCCTCTCCTGTTTGGCATCTACTTTTCAGAAGTCCAGGCCAACACGGAGGGACTGTGGAAGACCAAGTTTGCAGATGACTGCAAGCTGGGAGCCATTATTAACTCCCCAAATGATGTAGACATCCTACAGAAAGGCATCACTGAGACCAATGACTGGTGTTGAAACCATGGCCTTAAGCTTAATGCCAAAAAATGCGTCGTCATCCCCTTTGGGAAAAACTCAGTTCCCACTAATTACCACATCGACAGGAGCCCACTGAACACTGAAGGCATTATAAGAGATCTGGGGACACAGGTTGACAGCAATATCTCCTTCGACCACCACATTGCCACTGTGGTCAGAAAGTCCTATGTGGCACATCTCATTACCAAGGATTTTGCATCCAGGAAGAAAGAGGTCATCATCTCTCTCTCTACTGTTCCCTCATTAGGCCAGTCATAGACTATAATGCCCCATTTGGCATGTACCTCACTAGACACATGCAACAGCTTGAAAGGCCACAAAAGTACGTCACAAAGAGGATCCAAGGCCTTAAACACATGTCCTACATGGACAGACTCAAAAAAACTCCAGCTATTCTGTGTCTCATATCGTCACTAAGAGGTGATCTCTGCTTGACTTACAAAGCCATGTCTGACCCAGCTCTGTTAGAAATGCTACATCTAAAGAAATCCCAATCCCTCTGCACCACATGCTTCAGAGACCACAACCTCATTACCACAATCAACAGAACATGCTCGAGGGACAGGTTCATAACCCAGAGACTGCCCATGCTCTGGAATAGACTTCTCATACATGTCAAGCAGAGCACCTCACTGGCCCTCATCAAGAGGAATCTTGATGAGTGAATGGGAAATAGAAAGTTCAGCCCAGGGATCACTCCAGTGGCTCTACTTGATAGAGGCACTGGGAACTAACATTGGGTGGCATGATGCCAGGGCCCTTCTGTGGGATAGGCTTGTAAAGACTCCAGGGCCATTAGCCTAGTATACACCTATGTTATGTTATACATTGCAGATGGCGCATCTGTTAACTACTTGTTCTCTTTAAGGTAATATTTGGGCTCAGAATGTTATATTTCCAGTTTAGTCTTTGGACTTTGGTGCTAACAGATGTGATTCATGTATCCTTTCAAGCATTTGTTTTCTAATTTAATTGGGAGCCTGAGACGGCCAACAAGATGTTTGTGGTATGCGCCATGCCTCAGCTCCATCATCATCATCATCATCATCATCATCAAATGCCTTTTTTCCCATTTCTACATGGAGTCAGGGTCTTCTGTCAACTGTCTCCATCTCTCTCGATTCAATGCTACACTTTTGCCTTCTTCAACACTTAAGCCTGACTGTCACAGATCTTCTCGCATACAATCTATCCACCTCTTCACTGGACACCCTCATTTCCTCTTTCCTTCTTCCTGTCTGTTCCAAATCTTTTTCACCAGATTGTCTTCTGCTTTTCTGCACATGTGCCCTAACCACCCTAATCTGTTCTCTCTGATCTTTTCTGCAATTGGTGCTACCTTGGCTTCTGCTCTTATGTCTTAATTTTTTTTCTGTCCCAGTGTGCATCCTACCACCCTTCTCAGGCACTTTATTTCCATCACCTCTAGCTTTCTCATCTGCTGTGCTTTTACTACTCAGGTTTCTGTACCATACAGTAGTACTGGCTGCACCATTGTTTTGTACACCTTACTTTTTAGCTTCTTTGACACATTCTGTCATATACTGCACCTGAGACTCTATGCCAGCTGTTTGCAGCCCCTCTGATTCTAGCTTTGACCTCTTTATTCAGACTTCCCTTCTCCTCAACTACCCCTCCCAGATACTTGAAGCTATTAACCTGTTCCACTATCTTGCCTTCTATCTCAATTCTCAGCTTCTGATTTCCTGAATTTGCTGCCATTACTACTTTCTTATCTTTATTTTATTTTGCATTTGTTGACGGGGATAGTCCAACTGGATGTATGTCCATTTTCAGCGGAGGCCCAGGGAGAAAAGCTCCATGGAATAACAAATCATCATAACATGTCACATATTACAAATAACAAATATATTATTTACAGAGATTAGATGGGCAGACAATACAAATTACATATAGAATATTTTCAGTGATTAGAAGAGCAAACATTATAACAAATCGTCAGGTAGTGTTGTTCAGCGAGAGAATCGGATAAAATTACATAGTAGGCTACCTAGCAGATTTACACATTCCAGAGACAGGTTAACCAGGCTTGATACAGTGACATAGCCAGTTTGTTCCCAGCTGGTGTTTGAGCCTAGTTTTGAACTGACCAAGTGAAGAAAGTAAGGTAATATCAGCTGGTGGAGAGTTCCACGATCTACTTTCAGAATTTACGAAGAGTGAGTCACCGGCTGAGTTATTAGTTTTACATATCTGAATAAGGAGTCGGTTGGGGGAGTGCAGTGGTCTAGGATTATTATAGAGGGTGACAAGATCTTTAAGTGTAGGGGTATTGTTCGGGTTATATATGATTTTATGGGCCATAACCAATTAGTTATATAGTATTAGATGGCGTAGTTCAAGCAATCCAAGCTGGATTAGATTGATGCAGTGATGTGTCCTAAAAGGCAGCCCAGTGGCAAACCTGGCATTGGTTTCTTACCATGTGCTTTCAGTTTTCCATTCCATTGCCCTATCCTTTGCTGAAGTTCTTGATCCGAGTGAGTGCTTATAATGCCACATTGTCTGCGTACAGCAACTGTGTTGATCTGTCCACTCCAACCCGTTTGCTAATGTAGTACATCACCAGTATGAAAAGCAGTGGGTTCAGAGGTGAAACCTGTGCACACCCACTCCCACTGGGAACCCCCTCTGTGAGATCGAACACTATTTGTACTTGAGTCATTGGATCCTTGTAGATGGCCTGCACTAATTCTACCAATGTTTCTGGGACTGTGAACTACAACAGTACTGTCCAAATCAGCTTTCTTGGGACCTTATCATTTGCTTTCTCCAAGTCTAGGAACACCCAGATAGACTGTCCCCTCATTTCTAGCATCTTCTCAACTATCTGTCTCTCTCTAAACATCAGGTAAGTTGTGCTGCATCCTAATCTGAATCTGAATGGCTCATCTCCCATATTATTTTCTACTACTCTGTGTATCTGTCACCCTCTCCACAACTTTTATGCAGTGTGACAGGAGTTTGATACCTCTGTACTGCCCCCCATTGTGGGTGTCCTCTTTGTTCTTGTACACTGACATATAGAATAACAAAGCCACACATTCAGGATGTCAGTCCTTAATCTGAATAATTATGTTATTAAGCTGACGCATGCTCAATGGCTGTGTGCTTGAGGCCTGTCATGGCAGGGATTGTGTGACACGTCATGACCTCAGCCTGAATACTGCTCCTTGCTGAGGGAGTCCACTCCTGGAGTTAGCTACTCATTAGTGCCCACAGTGATGAGTGGCAGACCTTCTGACAGTTTAACACACAGACACCCCAGCAGTAGCGGTTATTGGAAACCAGATGATATATGATCAGCAATTGCACAACGCATAGTAATGCCAGCAAGGTGGCATTGTCTGGTCAGCAATGCTGGGCTATGGAATTTATGAAGTGAGAGTAATACACAGATTAAAATCCCCAAAATGGTATAGAATAAAGAACATAAAACCAAAAGAACAATTCTACAAGTACCAGCTCTTCAAAGAAGAGACACATGCAGTCGAATTATAATCGGTGCTTTCATTCTTTATTTAATAATCCACACAAGAACTTCATTAGAATCTAACAAACATCTCCAACATACTGTTAAAAAAATATAACCAAGACAGTCATGTGATCTGCAAACAACCAATCAATACCTGTCCTTAGGTAATAGTAGGTTAAAAAAGTGCCTGAACCAAAATACTTTGCATCATATTTAAGGCAGACTAGATACTATTTAAAACGTTTTGTGCAAACAAGAAACATTTAGCATTAATATGATCATTGAGTCTAGGGTATTTGTCAGCTCTTAACCTGATCTGCCAGCCAGATTCTTGGCACTTTAGCCGAACCTTATAATTCCCTGAAATGTTCTCCAAACTGACAGCTTCCCTTACACTAAAACTGAATTTCTTAAAACAAGAACAAATCAATGAATGTTTTGCTAACACATTGTTTTGATTTTTATTTTTGATCACTAGATTATGCTTGTAAATTCTGTGGGCAAATTTTCTGAAATTTTTTCCTGCATATAAGTTTGGGCTTGTTTCACACTGAGCAATATAAACTACTTCAAATGAATTACAGTTAAATCTTCCAAGGCACCAAAAGGATAGGGGGTTGCCATGGGAGCAAGGGTATCCCCTGTCTTTGCTAATCTTGTCATGGCCTGATGGGAACAAGAAAAATTAAAATGCCACCCTTTGTTCTCCAAGGTCATCTTCTATAGGAGATACATAGATGACTTGGTCTTCTTATGGAAAGGTGATGAGGAAGAACTCAAAAATGTTTACTTCCACCTCAGCAACATCATAGCTTTTTTGAAATTTACCATGAGTAGGTATGGGAACAAGATTAACTACCTGGATATCATCTTGAAGTTGGACATGACTAACTACACCATGGAGAGCAAAATCCATAGGAAAAAATTTTTTGATCTGAAGTTGTCGATCTTCATTTTGTCCTTGACCAGTGGGTTCATTTCCGAGCATCAGAACCATCTCAGCCATTTCTACAGCTTGTGCAAGCCAAAAACTCTTAAGCTTCAACCCTACCCCCAATGCATCTTTCCCAGTTCCCTCAGATCTTGTTTGCCAGTTTACTGGACAGACACGTTTGCCTTCGCTTTCGAGCTAATTCAGTTTATTTACTGATATTTACTTGTCTTCTACTAGTCTAACTTACCTTTGCCCTTTTTCTCCTACCCTAGTTACTTGTGTAAATTTATTATTACCATTGTTGGCATTTCTCTCCCTTTCCATATACTTTGTGTACTTCTTTCCTACTATTGATGGTAGATTTATCTCCCTTCCGTACACTTCATTGTTCTCTTCCCTTCCATTTCTCTAGTTAAAAAAAGAAATCTAACTTTATCTTGTTTGTATTTGCTTTTGTGCCCATATGATCTGTTGTCTTTGCTTTTGTGTCCATATGACCTGTAATTGCTCCATCCTCTTGTCATGTGTGTGTGGTGAGAGTGTTCTTCTTGGTACTATGGGTGACAAACATAAGGGCCCCTCTGTCTTTAAAAAAATGTCAACAGTGTGGCCATAAAATTCCTTCTTTAGACACGCACACTCCTTGTGTGTCTATTGTTTGGGACCACATCACCTTCAGGAAAATTGCATTATTTGTCAAGGCTTTAGTCACCGAGCCTTAGTTGAGGGAAAAAAAATAAACTCTCATTAAAGGGTTTAATTCCTACTGCCTTTCATGAGGCTATATCAGCTAAAGAAAGTACAACTGATATTTTGCCTCCTTCCTCCTCTTCTCTTTCCTCTTGGAAGGCCAAGAAGTGAAGCATTTCTATGCCTTCTTCTGCAGTGACAACTATTAAGAAAGTGAAATTGTCAGTGCCAAAAAGTTTCTTGGCTCCGAATATTGATACTGTAGTGTCTGTACCACCACCCTCCCCTTTATCCAGACCTTTGATGCTGAGGACTTCAGTGCAGAGTGAACTGGATAGCTTGGTTCCACAGATCCAAACTCCGAGCAATGCTTCTATACTGACTGATTCAGCGCTGACTATTTCTACTTGGCAAGCACCTAGATATCAGTATTCCTCATCTATAAAAGTTGCATACAATACTCCTGTTCGCTGTACTAGGTGTCTTGGTCCCAAAAGTGACAAGTGTGAATCCAGAAAAAAAACAATTCTTTATTTGAAAAAACTCCTTGTTAAGTGCTTTCATCTAATAATAATAGACCTCATCATAACACAATCCTTAGTTATATGCTGGGTTATATGTAGATGTTCAACCAATCGTACTGGTTGATTGATCAGTCATTTAAATATACTAATTATTTAAAGTGCTCAGTACATTTTGTTAAAAATCACTCACATATGAAATAAGTAATTCTACACTAATATCACAAATTTGTATATGCAACATATAAAAATAAATGAACGTGAGATGTATGATATTTAAAAACATTATTCAATTATTACTTTACACTCATATAAATAAACTACTACCCTAGATGTATGTTCTATTCAAGTTTTAAATTCCAAAACAGGCTTTATAGAAATACTATCATTGATCCCTTCCATAAATTCTGTTCAAAATTTCAATCAAAATCAAATAAAAAAAAAAATCAAAAGTTCTGATGAAGTCTATTATTATTAGACGAAAGCGCTTAACAAGGAGTTTTTTCAAATAAGGAAGTGTTTTTTCTGGATTCACACTTGTCACTTTTGGGACCAAGACACCTAGTACAGCGAACAGGAGTATTGTGTGCAACTTTTATAGTGTTGACTTTCGCTGACAGTAGTTATTTTATTCCTCATTTATTGCGCCCTTTGCTGGAGAATTGCCACAGGTCTTTCTACACAGGCCCAAGTCTCCTGTTGTGTATTCTATCTGTTCCACCAAAAGCTTGACAGAGACTGAGGTGGAGAAAACGTGAGAGGAGTTTTAGGTGCCCCCTCAGCCAAAACGCCTTTGGGAGCCAAACATTCTTTTACCCCTTTGACTACTCCTCCTCCTCTAACCTCCTCTGGGATCTTGGGAGTTTTTGTCTTCAAGTTGTCTAGCATCAGCTGCATTGGTTCTAACAGTCCCTGTTACTTCGGCATTGATTCGAACTCTGAGTTCTTTGGCTGTGTTGTATCCATAGACCTCCTGGAGCCGTAGCTGCCTTGTTGGCCCCTGGGAGGCAGGAGTTGACTCCTCTTTTTTTGGAGCTGTCCCTGCACCTTGGGGCTTTGGCTAGTGTTAGCTGGGCACCGGCTTCTGTCTTGGGAGCTGTCTCATTGCAGAGGGGAGTGACCATGGTTCCAAGGAAGACTGTCGCTTTTCCAGGCTCCCTTCCCTTTTTGGCAGGGTCAACCTTTGAGGCCATGGAGAGCACCTTGGCTGTCTCAGCCACTTAGTTGACCTCTTCTTCCTTGAAGCATGTTCCTTCCTCTAGTCCAGTTCTCCAGCTAGCTCCTCTGTAGGGACAGTGAGTGCAAAAACCTCAGGACACTCAGAATCAGATGCTTTTTCAGATGCCTATTCAGACAATCTCCTTGAGGGGGTCCCAATGAGGAAAAAGAGCAAGAGGGAGCATGTAGATTCCCCATAAGAATCCATCACAGAAGATGCTGATTTTGATGATGAGGAAGGGTCCCCCAGATCACCTTCTGATGATGTCTCCTTTGGAGGCATCCTGGAAATTTTGAAACAGAGAGGTGATTGGAAGTCCCAGAACCCTACCCTTGAAGTACCGGTGTACCTGCAGGCTTTTTGCACTCACCCATCTGCCTCTTGGGTGACCTCACCCACTGATGAACTTATCCAGTTGATTGCTCAATGGGCATGGAAAGCACCTGACTCCATTGAACCTATTTCCAGGAGACCAGATAAAATTTTATCCCTTCCGGAAGATAAACAATTTTGGGCAAATGGTCTAGCAGTAGATGCCATGGTAATAGGAACAGCCACAAAAAAGGAACTCGCTGAGGAAAGCTCCTCTGTCCATCCACCAAGCAGAGAGTCCCGGATGATGGATAGGTTTTGCAAGTGGATTTATGCTTCATTGACCTTTGCTCTACGTTTTTTTTTGGCACATTTCACCAGGCTTCAAAGAGATCTGATCAAGGAGCTCCTGATGGGAGCTGTTTCTGATGAGGAGCAAGACAAAGTTCCCTCTCTGCTACCATGGAGTCTGTGTTAAATTCTTCCATGAAGTTCATTGCACATGCAGCTGAAGGGACTATCAGAGCAGCAGGTTCAAGTGTAGCCATAAGGAGGCATGCTTGGATGCGACTGTGTGACTTTGTGGAACCATTTAAGTCTTCATTTGTCAATGCACCCTTTGATGGATCATCCTTATTTGGCCCAAAGGTTAAAGAAACATTATGGAAAGACCCTTTCTGCTGAGGGCGTATGTTTTTTGCCCCTCAAAGACCTTTTTCCAGGAATCAGAGAGTGGGTAGAAAAATGTGGTTCAGAAAATTAAGAGGACCTTTAAAAGACGTGTGACGAAAGTTCCCCCAGGTACGGGGGGCGACTTTTAACGGAAGATGCCATCCACGCGGCAGAGGTGGCCCACAAAACTAGGATTTGAGTTTCTTTTTTTGGGAAATTCTATCAACATTCCTGAAGGGAAGCCTGATTGCCTTCCTCTGGAGGCAGTCAGGGGATGCTTATCCCTCACCTAAATGTCTGGCTAGAAATCACTTCAGGTACATGGGTGCGGAGGATTATATTCAGAGGCTATGTCATACCCTTTTCTCTTCCCCCTCCCCTTCCCAGAAGATTCCCCAATGTTCCACGAAGTCAGAGGGAACCAGCACTCCTAGAGATCCAAAGACTGCTAGAAAAAAAGTCATTCAAGAAGTCCCACCAGAACAGTTAGTCTGGAACTTACTCAAGATTCTTTTTAGTGCCAAAAAAGACAGGGACTGGAGACCAATTTTGGATCTGAGTTTATTGAACAAATCTGTTTGACAAACAAAATTCTGGATGGTCACGGTACAGTCCATTCTTCCTTTCTGAAGGACGACGACTGGATGTGCTCGATAGACCTTCAGGATACTTATTAGCACATAAAAAAATGGACAGACACTCCAGAAGGTTCCTCCGCTTCAGGCTGGGAGACAGTCACTATCAGTACAGATTTCTGCCCTTTGATCTCACCACAGCCCTCAGGGTGTTCAGCAAGTACATGGCAGTAGTAGCAGCTCACTTGAGACTGCAAGGATTCCGGGTGTTTCCATATTTGGACAACTGGCTCATTACCACTCCGACCAGGCATCTGTTGATTTATAGTGAGTTGTTCTAATCTAGAAATGACAGTAAATTACGAAAAATGTTGACTGAATCTATCTCAGACCTTAGAGTTCATAGGAAGATAATTAAATGCAAGAACATTTATAGCCAACCTTTCACCAGCGAGATTTCAAAAAATCAGAGAACAAGTTCAAAAGATACAGCACAAGAAGAAAGTACCAGCCCATCTAGTTTTACAAGCCCTGAGTTCTATGGCAGCATTCATTGATAACTGTAGTTCTCTTGGCAAGATTTCATATGTGAATTCTTCAATGGCTACTTGCAACTCAGTGGTCTGTACTTCACCAGCTTATGTCAGATCAGATTTTCATTACCAGTCTTTGCAGGAAAGATCTAGCTTGGTGGATGCACTCAGAGGATCTTCTAGGTTGCCCCTTTGTCCCACAACAACCCAAGGGCCATAGTGACCTCTGATGCTTCCCAGATGGGGTGAGGGTGGCATTATCTGGGGAGGAATGTTCAAGGTACTTGGTCTTCCATCGAGGCCAGTCTGCATAACAGTATCCTAGAAATGAGAGCTGTGGTTTTTAGCATTGCAAGCCTTTCAAACTGTTCTCCCTCTAGGGACTGTTGCGATTCAAGCAGACATGTCTGTAATTTGGTACATCAAGCAAGGAGGAACCAAATCTTGCCCTCTGTATCGAGAAGCACTCATGGTGGCAGTGGGTGATTTCTTCCAACTGTTTTTTGATAGCAACATATATTCCAGGGAGATCCATTGTGATAGCAGACAAACTGAGCAGGTCTATTCTTCTACCTCATGACTGGTCCCTCAATCCAAAAGTGGCGGAAATGGTTTTCCACCAATGGGACAAACTTTGCTGCGGCCTCCTTGCCTCACCCCTCAAGAAGTGCAGCAACTACTTCGCCCTAATCCCCCCACTAAGGGAGTCACCCAGGGCTGCTCTGTTACACACTTAGCCCCCCCCCCCCGGACTTATCTCTGCATTTCCTCTGCTTCCCTTAATTCCAAAGTTCCTTCAGAAAGCCCTAAGGTTGAAGAGCAGAGTAATCCTCATCTCCCCTTATTGGCCACGACAAATATGGTTCTCCATTTTCGGCCTTACCTGATGGATCCAACTCCAGACCCCCTCTCTCATCCAGAGAACCTCATTCACCCAAACTTTCAGAACCTCAAGCTAACAGCATGGTTCCTCCGGTTCCATTAATTGCCAGGCAAGTTAACCTTCCCTCTCCGGTATGCAGAATTTTACTCGCCTCTCATAAGTCATCCACCCGCAAACTTAATCTGAGTAAATGGAAAAGATTTACCTTTTGGTCTCACGAGAGGAATAATGACCCCCCCCCCTTACAGTGCCTGTTGAAAAGATTCTAAAATTCTTTTCCTCTCCTTTTGATGCGGGAGCCGCTCCTTCTATTAAATTCAGCTGGCAGTGATTTCAAATTTTCATAATGTTACTGGAGATAATCACCTAGCTTCTCATAAGTTATGCAAAGCATTTTTGAAAGAAACTCTTTTGTTAAAACCCCCCTTTAAGGATCCTATTCCTTCCTGGGACCTTACTCTATTATTACAGTCTATTCAGCCTCCCTTTGAACCTTCTGCCGAATGTAACCTCAAATACTTATCTTGGAAAACCTTATTCCTTGTGGTAATAACCTCTGCCAGGAGGATTTCAGAATTGCAAGCCTTATCTTGAAAACTGCCATACTTCCTTTTTCATAAGGACAGAGTTGCCTTAAGGACAAATCCCTCCTTTCTTCCTAAAGTAGTACCAGACACTAATATTAATTGACTATTAATCTTCCAGTATTCTTTCCAGATTTTACTAATAAAGGAGACTACACCCTTCATTTGTTGGATGTTCATAGACAGATGTTCTTTGTGTTTCACTGTTGCAGTCATTACATTAGGGTTATCTGCTTGCAGTAGCCCTCAGTCGGCCTGATTAACAAAGTCTTGGGTCCTGCGTCGGTTGCTGTCCCTTCTTCCATGACGTCAGGTCGTCAGGGGTATAAAACATGCAGCCGACGCCATTACATCAGTCTTTCTTGCCATGCGGTGCCCAAAGCAGAAGCAGTCCGCAAGTGCTGGTCGGCCGACTCCTGAAATTTTCATTTTCGAGTTTCAGAACCAAAGCCTTTAACTAAAGCTAAGTACCCCATTGGGGAAACTTTTTCTTTCTCCTGACCGATGTCAGTAAAAGTTAATAATTGTATTACTTGTGAAAAGCAAATACCTCACAAAGATTTTCATTCATACTGTATTCCTTGCCTAGACCCTGACCACGACGTACCTTGCTGTTGGTTTTGTGCTTTATTTAATCAGCGCACGAACAGTCGTCTGTATATTTTCGCTTCTAAATATTTCGGTTCTCTGTTTAATTATCCAGAAGTGTCGTCGGTTAGCCATCTGACTACCGGAATTCCGAAAAAATGCAAAGGTAAAGATAGAGACAGGCTGCCTAGGTCCAAAACATCCGACGACACTTCTCCGAAGCTAGTCGCCATTTTGCCGGTACTCAGTGAGGCGCTTTTGCAGCCCCTGATACCCGCTACTTCTGACTCGCAAGCCTCTACTGAGACCCATTCGGAGTCCGGTATGCCTCTAGATGCTTCAACTGTTGAACCTTCGGATGTCTCTACCTTGGATGGGTCTGGAGCCGCTGTGCAGGCACCGGCTTCTGAGGGTGTATTCAGGCCTACGGACTTGCATATTAAACCGACGCCTCCTTCTTCATTTAGGCCAAAATTTCGAACCATGCCTAAGAAACTGACGCCC